>NC_052335.1:11383919-11458919 GCF_016432855.1 Salvelinus namaycush
GTGTCTGTTACTTGAACTCTGTGAAGCATTTATTTGGGCTGCAATCTGAAGGGCAGTTACCTCTAATGAACTTATCCTCTGCAGCAGAGGTAACTCAGGGTCTTCCTTTCCTGTGGCGGTCCTCATGAGAGCCAGTTTCATCATAGCGCTTGATGGTTTTTGTGACTGCACTTGAAGTTTCAAAGTTCTTCAAATTTTCAGTATTGACTGACCTTCATGTCTTATAGTAATGATGGACTGTCATTTCTCTTTGCTTATTTGAGCTGTTCTTGCCATAATATGGACTTGGTCTTTTACCAAATAGGGCTATCTTCTGTATACCACCCCAACCTTGTCACAACACAACTGATTGGCTCAAACACATTAAGAAGAAAATAAATTCCACAAATTAACTTTTAACAAGGCACATAGAATCTCAAATATAAAATATATTTTGATTTGTTTATCGCTTTTTTGGTTACTACATGATTCCATATGTGTTATTTCATAGTTTTGATGTCTTCACTACACCTGTTAATTGAAATTAATTCCAGGTGAATACCGCATGAATCTGGTTGACAGAATGCCAATAGTGTGCAATTCTGTCATCAAGGAAAAGGGTAGCTACTTTGAAGAATCTCAAATATAAAATATATTTTGATTTGTGTCAGAGTTGTGTGCGGAGAATATTCGGAGTCAAACGCAGGACACAGGTGTTGAGCGAAACCACAGTGTTTACTCAAAATTAAGGCAAAATTTCCACAAATGGAAATAAACAGATACATACACGTATCAACCACAACCACTAACGCACAAACAATCACGGACAAAACAGAAATGAAAGCCAGAGGGTTAAATAGGGAACATGATGGGGGAATTGAAACCAGGTGTGTATAATACAGACAAAACAAAACGAAACTGAAAAATGGATCGATGGTGACTAGAAAGCCGGTGACGTCGACCGCCGAACACCACCCGAACAAGGAGAAGGGCCGACTTCGGCGGAAGTCGTGACAGTACCCCTCCCCTGACGCGCGGCTCCAGCAGCGCGACGACACCGGCCTCGGGGACGACCCGGAGGGCGAGGTGCAGGGCGATCCGGGTGGAGACGGTGAAACTCTTGTAACATGGACAGATCTAGAATGTCCTCCACCGGTACCCAGCATCTCTCCTCCGGACCGTACCCCTCCCACTCCACGAGGTACTGAAGGCCCCTCGCCCGACGTCTAGAATCCATGATGGCCCTTACGATATACGCCGGGACCCCCTCGATGTCAAGAGGGGGCGGAGGGACCTCCCGCACCTCAGACTGCTGGAGCGGACCAGCCACCACCGGCCTGAGGAGAGACACATGGAACGAGGGATTAATACGGTAATCAGGGGGGAGTTGTAACCTATAACAAACCTCGTTCAGTCTCCTCAGGACTTTAAATGGCCCCACAAACCGCGGACCCAGCTTCCGGCAGGGCAGGTGAAGGGGTAGGTTTCGGGTCGAGAGCCAGACCCGATCGCCGCCGCCTCACTGCGGTGGCGGTCGGCACTCGCCTTTTGTTTCCTGATGGCCCGTTGTAACCGCACATGGGCAGCGTTCCAAGTCTCCTCTGAGTGCCGAAACCATTCATCCACCGCAGGAGCCTCAATCTGGCTCTGATGCCATGGTGCCAGGACCGGCTGGTAACCTAGCACACACTGAAACGGTGATAGGTTGGTAGAGGAGTGGCGGAGGGAGTTTTGGGCCATCTCCGCCCAGGGGATGTAAGCTGCCCACTCCCCCGGCCGGTCCTGGCAATAGGACCTCAGAAACCTACCCACATCCTGGTTGACTCTTTCCACCTGCCCGTTACTCTCGGGGTGGAAACCTGAGGTAAGGCTGACCGAGATCCCCAGGCGTTCCATAAACGCCCTCCAGACTCTAGACGTAAATTGGGGACCCCGATCAGAAACTATATCCTCAGGCACCCCGTAGTGCCGGAATACGTGGGTGAACAGAGCCTCCGCAGTTTGTAGAGCCGTAGGGAGACCGGGCAAAGGAAGGAGACGGCAGGACTTAGAAAACCGATCCACAACGACCAGGATCGTGGTGTTACCCTGCGAGGGGGGAAGATCAGTCACAAAATCAACCGATAGGTGTGACCACGGTCGCTGTGGAACGGGAAGGGGTTGTAATTTCCCTCTGGGCAGATGTCTAGGTGCCTTGCACTCTGCACATACCGAACAGGAGGACACATAAACCCGCACGTCCTTAGCTAAAGTGGGCCACCAGTACTTCCCAGCAAGGCAGCGCACCGTCCGATCGATACCAGGATGACCAGAGGAGGGTGACGTATGAGCCCAACAGATCAAACGATCGCGGACATCAAACGGAACGTACATACGCCCAGCTGGACAGTCAGGTGGAATGGGCTCTGAACGTGACGCCCGTTCGATGTCCGCGTCCACCTCCCATACCACCGGTGCCACCAGGCGAGAGGCTGGAATGATGGGAGTGGGATCTGAGGACCTCTCCTCTGTATCATACAGCCGGGACAGTGCGTCTGCCTTAACGTTCTGGGAACCTGGTTTGTAGGAAAGGGTGAAATCAAAACGTGGCCCACCTTGCCTGGCGAGGGTTCATTCTCCTCGCCGCCCGGATGTACTCCAGATTGCGGTGGTCAGTCCAAATGAGAAAAGGGTGTCTTGCCCCCTCAAGCCAATGTCTCCACGCTTTCAGAGCCATGACAACAGCCAGCAACTCCCGGTCCCCCACATCATAGTTTCGCTCCGCCGGGCTGAGCTTCTTCGAAAAGAATGCACAGGGGCGGAGCTTTAGTGGCGTACCCGAGCGCTGAGACAGCACAGCCCCTATCCCCGCCTCGGACGCGTCCACCTCAACTATGAATGCTAAGGAAGGATCAGGATGAGCCAGCACGGGAGCTGAGGTAAACAGAGCCTTCAGCTGACCAAACGCCCTGTCCGCCCCAGCTGTCCACTGCAGTCGCACCGGTCCTCCCTTCAGCAGTGAGGTAATGGGAGCCGCTACCTGACCAAAACCCCGGACAAATCTCCGGTAGTAGTTGGCAAACCCTAAAAACCGCTGCACTTCCTTTACCGTGGTTGGAGTCGGCCAATTACGCACGGCTGAAATGCGGTCATTCTCCATCTCTACCCCTGACGCTGAAAAGCGATACCCTAGGAAGGAGATGGACTGTTGGAAGAACAGACATTTCTCAGCCTTGACGTACAGGTCATGCTCCAACAGTCGACCAAGCACCCTGCGCACTAGGGACACATGCTCGGCGCGTGTAGCGGAATATATTAGAATGTCATCTATATACACCACTACACCCTGACCGTGCAGGTCCCTAAAGATCTCATCCACAAAGGATTGGAAGACTGATGGAGCATTCATTAACCCGTACGGCATGACGAGGTACTCATAATGCCCAGAAGTGGTGCTAAATGCTGTCTTCCACTCATCTCCCCCCTTGATACGCACCAGGTTGTAAGCGCTCCTGAGGTCCAATTTTGTGAAGAAGCGCGCCCCGTGTAATGACTCGGTCATACTCGCTATAAGTGGTAGCGGGTAACTGTATTTTACCGTGATCTTATTTAATCCGCGATAATCAATACACGGGCGCAAACCTCCATCCTTCTTCTTCACAAAAAAGAAACTCGAGGAGACAGGTGAGATGGAAGGCCGAATGTATCCCTGTCCCAGAGATTCGGTGACATATGTCTCCATAGCCACCGTCTCCTCCTGTGACAGAGGATACACGTGACTCCTGGGAAGTGTAGCGTCTACCAAGAGATCTATCACACAGTCCCCCGGTCGATGGGGTGGTAATTGAGTCGCCTTCTTCTTACAGAAGGCGAGTGCCAAATCGGCATATTCAGGAGGAATGTGCATGGTGGAAACCTGGTTTGGACTTTCCACTGTAGTGGCACCTAAGGAAACACCTACACACCTCCCTGAACACTGACAGGACCATCCCTTGAGAGCCCTCTGTTGCCACGAAATAATCGGATCATGAGAGGCCAACCAGGGAAGACCCAACACAACAGGAAACGCAGGAGAGTCAATCAGGAAGAGACTAATTCTCTCCTCGTGATCCCCCTGCGTTTTCATAGCGATGGGCGCTGTGACCTCCCCAACCAGCCCCGACCCCAAAGGACGACTATCTAAGGCATGTACAGGGAAGGGAACATCAACCGGAATAATAGGGATCCCTAAGCTATGAGCCAAAGAGCGGTCAATAAAGTTCCCAGCTGCGCCTGAATCTACTAGCGCCTTATGCTGGGGATGTGGGGAAAACTCAGGAAATTCTATAGATAACCACATGTGTGCAACAGAAGGCTCTGGGTGAGTTATGTGCCTACTCACTTGAGACGACCCACCAGTGCTCCGCCTGCTACCTCGACTTCCAGGAGAAACACCCCAGCCCGGACAGCAGTGTGCCCTCTGCGTCCACAGTTGGTACATGGAGTGGTTCCCCCTCCGGTCTCCCTCCTAGCAGCCCCTCCCAACTCCATAGGGGTTGGATCCAAGGAGCTGGGTAATGGAATGGGCGGACCCCGATCTAGACGCCCGCGGGAGGCCAACAGGTTATCCAGCCGGATAGATAAATCCACCAGCTGGTCCAGGTTGAGAGTGGTGTCCCTGCAGGCTAGCTCCCTACGAACATCCTCTCGTAGACTACACCTGTAATGATCGATCAGGGCCCGCTCATTCCATCCCGCACCAGCGGCCAGAGTAGGGAAGTCCAAGGCGAAATCTTGAGCACTCCTCATCCCCTGTCTTAGATGGAACAATCGCTCTCCCGCCGCTCTCCCTTCGGGTGGATGATCAAAGACTGCCCGGAAGCGGCGAGAGAAGTCATCATAGTTATCCAGGGTAGATCCCTCTCTTCCCCAGATGGCGTTGGCCCACTCCAGGGCTTTACCAGTCAGACAGGAGATGAGGGCGCCCACCTTCTCGTGTCCCGAAGGGGACGGATGAACAGATGCCAGGTATAGCTCCAGCTGTAGGAGGAAACCCTGACACCCGGCTGCTGTTCCGTCATACGCTCCTGGGAGCGAGAGCCGAATTCCACTGGTTCCGACCGGTGGAGGGATGGATGGTGGTGTAGGTTGAGGTGCGGGTATTGGTGCTGGGGTATGATTTACTGGGAGACCTCCTCTCTCCCATCTGTCCATAGTTTGCAGCACGCGATCCATGGCTGTCCCTAAACTATGCAACATGGTCGCGTGCTGTTGAACCTGCTCCTCTACTGGGAGAGAAGGGCTGGCTGCGCCTGCTGACTCCATTTGAAGTTGGTCCGTGATTCTGTCAGAGTTGTGTGCGGAGAATATTCGGAGTCAAACGCAGGACACAGGTGTTGAGCGAAACCACAGTGTTTTACTCAAAATTAAGGCAAATTTTCCACAAATGGAAATAAACAGATACATACACGTATCAACCACAACCACTAACGCACAAACAATCACGGACAAAACAGAAATGAAAGCCAGAGGGTTAAATAGGGAACATGATGGGGGAATTGAAACCAGGTGTGTATAATACAGACAAAACAAAACGAAACTGAAAAATGGATCGATGGTGACTAGAAAGCCGGTGACGTCGACCGCCGAACACCACCCGAACAAGGAGAAGGGCCGACTTCGGCGGAAGTCGTGACAATTTGTTTATCACTTTTTTGGTTACCAAATGATTCCATATGTGTTATTTCATAGTTTTGATGTCTTCACTATTATTCTACAATGTAGAAAATAGTCAAAATGAAGAAAAACCCTTGAATGAGTAGGTATGTCCAAGGTTTTGACTGGTACTGTATAGTTCTATGATGTCAATAGGTTTACTATGGAGGATTGACAGTATCATTTAAAACAACATATATTCCCATTCAAGCCAACATTATCTGATGTGTGGACCTCCAACCATCTTTGTGGTACCATTTGATAGTAGAAATTAACATTTGATTCCCATTTTAATACATTTTATTAGCCGAAACATGACACCCACCATTTATTCAAGAGCATGTTGTGTCTCAACCAATGGCGTGCACAGCACAAACACCTTAGAGCATGGGTGTCAAACTCTGGCCCGCGGGGTAATTATATTTGGCCCGCGAGACAATACCAAATTACTACTAGAGCTGGCCCGCCGGTATTATACAGCGCATTCACCGCTAATACTACGAATCCCATAATGCTCTGCTGTTGTTTTCGCACGCCAATCAGGACAGGACCCAGAAACGCCCTCTCCTCTGTGACAGTAGTCATAGCAACATAGACGCTACAACTGTCAGCGCGCTATCCCTTCCCAAAAATGGCGAAAAGAAAGGCAGAAAACAGGAGCTTTCTGGACAAGTGGGAGGCAGAATATCTGTTTACATATGTAAAAGACAAACCTGTTTGTCTTGTTTGTGGAGTCAACGTGGCTGTAAGTAAGGAGTACAACATTAGACGACACTATGAAACGAAACACCATGACAAATACAAGGACCTGGACATGACTCAAAGGAGCCAGAAAGTAGAGGAGATGAAAAGAAGTTTGGTTTCACAACAGAATATGTTCAAAAAAGCCACATCACAAAGTGAGGCTGCTGTAAAGGCTAGTTATATAGTGGCAGCAGAGATCGCAAAATCAGCCCGGCCCTTTAATGAGGGAGAGTTCGTGAAAAAGTGCATGATGAAAGTTTGTGACCTCGTATGCCCAGAGAAAAAGCAAGCATTTTCAAACGTGAGCCTGAGCAGGAACACAGTAGCTGATCGCACATGTGATCTTGCCACCAATCTGTATGACCAGCTGATGGAAAAGGGAAAAGATTTCGTTGCGTTCTCCCTCGCTGTGGATGAGAGCTGCGACGCATCTGATACTGCTCAGCTGTCAGTCTTCATCCGTGGAGTGGACTCAAATCTGTGTGTTACGGAGGAGCTATTGGGATTCAAATCAATGCATGGCACAACCACAGGAAAGGAAATCTTTGAGGAGGTTTCCAAATGTGTAACTGAAATAAAGCTGCCGTGGGATAAACTCGTTGGATTAACGACAGATGGTGCGCCAGCGATGTGCGGTAAAAAGAGTGGACTGGTGGGCATGGTTCGGGAGAAGATGCGGGAAGAGAACTGTGCAGGTGAGCTAACTGTTTACCACTGCATCATACATCAGGAATCACTGTGTGCCAAAGCCCTAAAGATGGAACATGTTATGACCACAGTAACACAGGTAGTTAACTTTATAAGAGCCAAAGGTCTGAATCACCGCCAGTTTAAATTTTTTCTAGAGGAGTGTGGTTCGGAATACGCAGACGTGCCGTATCACACAGAGGTGAGATGGCTAAGCAGAGGAAAAGTACTGAACAGATGTTTCGAGCTGCGTGAGGAAATATGTCAATTCCTGGAAACCAAAGGGAAGGATACAGCAGAGCTCCGGGAGCAAAAGTTTCTGTGTGAGCTGGCCTTTCTCTGTGACATCTCGAGCCATCTCGATGCGCTGAACCTGCAGCTTCAGGGGCGGGGGCGCATCATCACAGACATGTACGCTGCAGTGAGGGCCTTTAAAACTAAACTGTGCCTGTGGGAGAATCAGATGCTGCAAGGAAACCCTTGCCATTTTCCCTGCTGCCAAACCATAAAAGCGCAGATCTCTACCGCCGTGTTCCCATGCGTACAGTTTGCTGAAAAACTCAGTGTTCTCGCCGCTGAGTTTAGCCGGCGATTTGCCGACTTCGATGTCCAGAAATGTAGGTTTGAACTGCTTAGTAATCCCTTCGCAGTTGATGTGGAAAATGCACCAACCAACATCCAAATGGAGCTGATTGAACTCCAGTGCAACGACACGCTGAAGTCAAAGTATGATGCTGTGGGCACCGCACAGTTTCCACGGTTCATCCCTGACACAATGCCTCAGCTCCGCACCCAAGCTGCTCAGATGCTCTCCATGTTCGGCAGCACTTATCTATGCGAGCAACTTTTCTCCTCGATGAAGATGACCAAAACAACTCACAGGAGACGTCTGACTGATGAACACCTTCGCTCGATACTGAGGATTTCTTCAACTCAGAGCCTGAGCCCAGACATTGATGAACTAGCATCCAAGAAGAGATGCCAGGTATCTGGCTTGGGCACATCAGATTAGATCAGTGTGCAATAATTAACGTTTTCTTTGTGCACTTTTTCTTGCTACAAGGCATGGGCTTGAATGGTTGATTGATTTATTATCATTTTATTTGTAAAATTATTAGCCAGTGGAAAAAGTTTATTTTGGTATTTAAATCAGAAGGCTGCAAATAGAAAAGAGGCATACGATTTTTATTTACATTTTATTTATTTAATAAATGAATGCCATTGATGTGTTTTTTCATTTGAAATTCGATTTTGCATGTCTCCACTATTAAATTATATATTGTATGGTAATAAGCGATGCTTGTTCCATATTCAATGTTAAAGCAAAACTTGTTTGGGTCCATATTAAAAGGTTCATTTGTTCAATGTTGGCCCGCGACTTTGTTCAGGTTTTACATTTTGGCCCACTGGGTATTTGAGTTTGACACCCCTGCCTTAGAGGATGTAAAATAAGGTCTAAGCTACAACATTTTCAAATAATAAGAACAAAAAAGTGTACGTGTTTTTAGATAATTGACGTTAAGGCAAAAAAAAAAAATGATATCATTTGAATGTATTTTTTATTTTTTATCCGAAAATAGTTTGAAAAACGTTTTTGTACGCTTTTAAATGATATCAAGCCATACCATTTATCTTTTTCATTGAGAAGGACATGGATCTTATGATATGGTGGGGTATGCAAAACTCTGTGCACCTTTATCTCTTGAATGGTTTGGCATTCATGTCCAAAAAGTAACTTTCTGACCACTTCTTCAGTGGGCAAATATGTATGGAAAGTTTTCATTCTCTCTCTCTCTCTCTCTCTCTCTCTCTCTCTCTCTCTCTCTCTCTCTCTCTCTCTCTCTCTCTCTCTCTCTCTCTCTCTCTCTCTCTCTCGCTCTCTCTCTCTCTCTCTCTCTCTCTCTCTCAATTCAATTCAATTCAATTGACTTTATTGACACGGCAAGTTCATTATTACTTACATTGTCAAAGTATACATATCGAAAAATAAAAATCTAATATATATGTATATATATACAAAATATATATATATTTATATATAAATAAATGGTGGACCACTGGTAGACCAGTGTCAACATGACTTGAGAAGACATATGACCTGGTATGAAAGACAAAACAAAACTAAGCTAAATGGGAAATACTCTCTCTCTCTCTCTCTCTCTCTCTCTCTCTCTCTCTCTCTCTCTCTCTCTCTCTCTCTCTCTCTCTCTCTCTCTCTCTCTCTCTCTCTCTCTCTCTCTCTCTCTCTCTCTCTCTCTCTCTCTCTCTCTCTCTCTCTCTCTCTCTCTCTCTCTCTCTCTCTCTCTCTCTCTCTCTCTCTCTCTCTCTCTCTCTCTCTCTCTCTCTCTCTCTCTCTCTCTCTCTGCCAGGTATTACAACCATAACACCATCCAGCCTTGCCTTCTGTTGCATGACCCAGATTTTTCCAGTACAAAGGATGAGTAACGTGTCAACTTGTACAAACAAGTTCAGAGTCCCTTAAATGTTCCCTTCATCAACATCTTTGTAGCATAGCTCTGTGTAGTTTCGCTACAAAGCCCTGCTAGGAAACTCTGTGCTGTTTTGGCGGCCTGGAAAGCCTGTACCAGTTGTGTCGTGATGTGAACTAGCTAGGAAGGTTATCGCAGTCCAGGTGTTCTGTGCCAGCATTCAAACCTTCTCTTGGAATCAGAGTGGAAAAGTTTCCACTCCAAATGCATGAACTTCTGTGCCAAAGTTATTAGTTCGGTCTAACTTTGAGATGATATTGAATGCAAATAAATACCCAATGTCCTTTGCAGAGTATGGCCGTTGTACAAGAACAGATTTTGGAAGTGCACCACTGACAGATTCACAGTGCATTGAATAGAATAGGATTGTCTGTCTCTTTCTCTCTCCCTAACTGTAGACACTATTCCAGGGAGAACATCCACAGATCATCTCCATTCATTGTGGGTTCCTTTTATTTGTTCACATTAACATCAAAGGGCTGTCGGCCTCTCTGGGGAAGATGCAGCTTATGTATCAGCGCTCGGCTCGCTTTGACTGATCTGTCTCTTTCAGTCAGACCTAGCTGCCCTTCCAATGTCCATCCCTCATCGCACGGAAGTACCGCAAGCATGCACACACACACACACACACAGTCTTGTACAGCTAACCTTGTGGGGACACACAATTCAGTCCCATTTAAAATCCTATTTTCCCTAACCCCTAACTCTAAACTTAACTCTATCCCGTACTCTTACCCTAACCCAAAAACCTAACCTTAACCCTAACCCTAAACCAAACTGAAATGGTCCACTCACACAGACAGTTGGTGAAGGCGCAACAGCGCCTCTTCAACCTCAGGAGGCTGAAGAAATTTGTCTTGTCACCTAAAACCCTAACAAACTTTTACAGATCCACAATTGAGAGCATCCTGCCGAGCTGTATCACCGCCTGGTACGGCAACTCCAGAGGGTGGTGCGGTCTGCACAACGCATCACCGGGGGAAAACTACCTGCCCTCCAGGACACCTACAGCACCCGATGTTGTAATGAACACGATGGGAGACAGAGAGCTAGTTTCAAGCGCAGGGCGCAGCAGGTGTTTATTGTAAAGGACCACAGGAGAAGGCAGGTAGCTGGACCCAGGGGCAGGCAGAAGGTCAAACACAGGGGGTCCAACAAGGCAACAGTACAGGCAGGGAATAGGCTAGTAACGTCGTCCAGGAGATCAGGCAATAAGTTGATAACAGGAAATCCAATAGGCTAAAGTACAGGTAGGGAATAGGCAAAAAGCGTCGTTAGTGAGGCAGCCAAAAACTATCACACACGGGAGGATTAAATCACGGGAAAACAGAGCTCTGAAGAGAAGTGTGTCAAAAACAAACAATACCTCACAAAGATGGGGTGCAAAGAACTGAACTAAATAGTGTGTGATAATGACATACAGGTGTGTGAACAGGTGATCAGAATTCAGGTGATTGGGATCTGGAGAGTGAGCAGCATTCAGGGGATCTATGTGTTTGAGCGTGTGAGTTGGAAGCAGACGTTACAGATGTCACAGGGAGGCCAAAAAGATAATCAAGGACAACAACCCCCCGAGCCACAGCCTGTTCACCCCACTACCATCCAGAAGACGAGGTCAGTACAAGTGCATCAAAGCTGGGGCCGAGACTGAAAAACAGCTTCTATCTCAAGGCCATCAGGATGCTAAACAGCAATCACTACCTCAGAGAGGCTGCTGCCGACATAGAGACTCACTAGTCAATTTAAACAGTACCACTTTAGTAATGTTTACATATCTTACATTACTCATCTCATATGTACAGTCGTGGCCAAAAGTTTTGAGAATGACATAAATATTAATTTTCACAAAGTCTGCTGCCTCAGTTTGTATGATGGCAATTTGCATATACTCCAGAATGTTATGAAGAGTGATCAGATGAATTCCCTCTTTGCCATGCAAATGAACTGAATCCCCAAAAAACATTTCCACTGCATTTCAGCCCTGCCACAAAAGGACCAGCTGACATCATGTTTGTGATTCTCTCGTTAACACAGGTGTGAGTTTTGACGAGGAAAAGGCTGGAGATCACTCTGTCATGCTGATTGAGTTCGAATAACAGGGTGGTGCTTGGAATCATTATTCTTCCTCTGTCAACCATGGTTACCTGCAAGGAAACACGTGCCATCATTGCTTTGCACAAAAAGGGCTTCACAGGCAAGGATTTTGCTGCCAATAAGATTGCACCTAAATCAACCATTTATCGGATCATCAAGAACTTCAAGGAGAGCGGTTCAATTGTTGTGAAGAAGGCTTCAGGGCGCCCAAGAAAGTCCAGCAAGCACCAGGACCGTCTCCTAAAGTTAATTCAGCTGCGAGATCGGGGCACCACCAGTACAGAGCTTGCTCAGGAATGACAGCTGGCAGGTGTGAGTGCATCTGCACCACAGTGAGGCAAAGTCTTTTGGAGGATGGCCTGGTGTCAAGAAGGGCAGCAAAGAAGCCACTTCTCTCCAGGAAAAACATCAGGGACAGACTGATATTCTGCAAAAGGTACAGGGATTGGACTGCTGAGGACTGGGGTAAAGTCATTTTCTCTGATGAATCCCCTTTTCAATTGTTTGGGGCATCTGGAAAAAACTTGTCCGGAGAAGACAAGGTGAGCGCTACCATCAGTCTTGTGTCATGCCAACAGTAAAGCATCCTAAGAACACTCCATGAATAAAGAATGGTACCAACACATCCTCCGAGAGCAACTTCTCCCAACCATCCAGGAACAGTTTGGTGACGAACAATGCCTTTTCCAGCATGATGGATGGAGCACCTTGCCATAAGGCAAAAGTGATAACTAAGTGGCTCGGGGAACAAAACATCAATATTTTGGGTTCATGGCCAGGAAACTCCCCAGACCTTAATCTCATTGAGAACTTGTGGTCAATCCTCAAGAGGCGTGTGGACAAACAAAAACCCACAAATTCTGACAAACTCCAAGCATTGATTATGCATGAATGGGCTGCCATCAGTCAGGATGGGGCTCAGAAGTTAATTGACAGCATGCCAGGGCGAATTGCAGAGGTCTTGAAAAAGAAGGGTCAACCCTGCAAATATTGACTCTTTGCATCAACTTCATGTAATTGTCAATAAAAGCCTTTGACACTTATGAAATGCTTGTAATTATACTTCATTATTCCATAGTAACATCTGACAAAAATATCTAAAGACTCTGAAGCAGCAAACTTTGTGTAAATTAATATTTGTGTCATTCTCAAAACTTTTGGCCACGACTGTATATACTGTATCTTATACCATCTATTGCATCTTGCCTATGCCGCTCGGCCATCGCTCATCCATATATTTATATGTACATATTCTTATTCCATCCCTTTAGATTTGTGTGTATTAGGTAGTTGTTGGGGAATATTTAGATTACTTGTTAGATATTACTGCACTGTCGGAACTAGAAGCACAAGCATTTAGCTACACTCGCATTAACATCTGCTAACCATGTGTATGTGACCAATACAATTTGATTTGATTTGACCCTAGTTCCTAACCCTGACCCTAAAACTAACCCTAACCCTTAACGTAATTCTAACCTTAACCCTAAAACCCCTAGAAATAGCATTTGACCTCGTGGAGACCAACAAAATGTTGGTCAAATTGGTCCATTTGTTTGTTTACTATTCTAGTTAAACATGCCCCCCCCCCCCTCCCCACACACACACACACCAGTCAAAAAGGCATATCACCCAATTCCCAGCAGTCCGTGGTAGATTCCATACAATCCATACCTTCACTGAGTAGCGCTGAATTTCATATTGCTTTTCTGAGAATGGCCTTGGGCTCAGGAATTGATGAGCGCGTCTCTATCGGCACCCTATCCCCTATAATGATCAGGAATCACGTTAAGCTCTCTCTCTCTCTCTCTCTCTCTCTCTCTCTCTCTCTCTCTCTCTCTCTCTCTCTCTCTCTCTCTCTCTCTCTCTCTCTCTCTGTCCTTCTCTCTCCTTCTCTCTATCACTTCCCAACGCCCGCTCTCTCTCTCCCTCTCCAGCCACCCACCCACCCACCCACCCTCTCTCTCTCTCTCTCTCTCTCTCTCTCTCTCTCTCGCTCTACCACTCTCTCTCTCTAGACCTCTCCATTTCTTCTCTCGACCCCTTCTCTCTACTTATCCCAACCCACCTCTTCTCCTCTCTCTCATTGTTAATGTACCCGGATGTGATGACCATTCCAGATTAAAACACACAGGACATGACTCATTAGCCAAGGGCTTCTTTTATCATCTCTCCCTCTCTCTTTCCACATTTCTCTCCATTTCTCTGTTCTATCTCAATGTCTCTCTCCCTTCACCTATCTGTTCTCCCTCCTTTGCATGCTCCTGATCCCCTGTTCCACTGTTCCACTGTTCCACGCCCCTGTTCTGAAGACACAATAGAACCAGCCAGCCCCACAAAGGTTACAGGGATCTACAGCCCTCTCTGTGTCTCAGAGGTCAACCTCTCTCAATGGGCCTCACTTATAGACACAAAGCGCGCACACACACACACAAACTCACATGGCCCGTCTGAAAGATTCTTTTAGGGAGAAACCAGTCTTCTCAACGGGCTGGTATTGTTTTAGCTTCTCTCAATGGGGTTCTGTATTGCACGGTGCTGTGTGCGTTTCAGTCTGACGACATAGTTAGCGTCACGGCTCTGTAGTTGAAATAAGGGTGACGTAAAAGCTAGAGTCCTGTAAACTATTCAATTGGTTCCATTGTGCCCGGCAAACAAAATCCAACCCAGCTTAAGTATTTGAAACAATCACTGTCCGTGGGTTTTATGGCGAGCTGGACAGTGATATCTCTGCTCAAATGGCATGTCTGGCCCAATGTCTGCGTGCGTGGCATGTTAACCATGTCTGTTATGGGGAAATTGCATTAGGTGATACATTGCATTAGGCTCAACCACTGTAATCACATCCAGCAGGAACTAAGACATGCCGGTGTGTACTATCAGCTTGTGTTGGGTTTACATTCGGCGTTAATAGTCAGGATGTATAAACCAATTACAGCTATCCCATGTTATATTTATGTTACTCTTGTCTTCTCGCTCACTGGTCAGTGCATCATTAATCACACACTAACAACGCATGGCAACTAATGACGGCTGAGTGTTCTTCCTAAAAGATGGAGATGAAGGGTAAACAACTCAACAAATAAACAAACAAACAGCGGAGCTGATGACATAACATCAACTGGGCCAATTAGATGGCAAGCCCAGATTGTCTGGCTGCAGGCTACACGCGCACACACACACACACACACACACACACACACCAACAAGCTCTCACAATCCCTCTGCAGAATCAGACGTTCATCCGCGCTCTCCAAACCTCAAATTTCGATGTTAAGGGTTAAGTTTAGGCACTCGTTCCAAATGGTTAAGGTAAGGGTTAAGGTTTGGGACAGGGTTAAAACAGTGTCTTTGGTCGAACATTTAACCTTCTGATCCATAGTCATGGGATTATGTCCACCAGCCCTTTTCCAGAACACCCTGGCAAACCCCAAGCCAACTTGATGGTAATAGGGCTCACTGTTTGTCACGATCGTCTATGGGTGAGAGAGAGGACCAAGGCGCAGCGTGTGCAAAATACATTCTCTTTTATTTAGAGAAGGGAAAAAACACGCAACGAACACTATAACAAAACGAAACAAAACAACAAACGATCGTGAAGCTATAAACGTAAGTGCACACACAAGCTACAAACGTACAACATAGACAATTACCCACAAAACCCCAATGCCTATGACTGCCTTAAATATGGCTCTCAATTAGAGACAATGAACCACAGCTGCCTCTAATTGAGAACCAATCTAGGCAGCCATAGACATACAAACACCTAGACAAGACCCTGACCCATTTACCATACAAAACCCCTAGACAATACAAAAACACATACATTCCCCATGTCACACCCTGACCTAACTAAAATAATAAAGAAAACAAAGAATACTAAGGCCAGGGCGTGACAGTACCCCCCCCCCCCAAAGGTGCGGGGGGTACTGTCCCGAGCCGGCCGCACAACCTGACATTGAAGGGGAGGGTCCGGGGTGGGCCTTATTATGGCGGCGGCTCGGGTGCGGGACGTAGCCCCCACTCCACCATTGTCAATACCCGCTTTGGTGGCGCCTCTGGAGCGGCGACCCTTGTAGCAAGTCCCGGACTGAAGACCATCCCAGAGGGCGCCACCGGACGGATGGGTAGCTCCGGACTGAGGGGTAGCTCCGGACTGAGGGACGGCAGCTCCGGACTGAGGGACGGCAGCTCCGGACTGAGGGACGGCAGCTCCGGACTGAGGGACGGCAGCTCATGGCTGGCTGACGGATCTGGCTGCTCATGGCTGGCTGACGGATCTGGCTGCTCATGGCTGGCTGACGGATCTGGCTGCTCATGGCTGGCTGACGGATCTGGCTGCTCATGGCTGGCTGACGGATCTGGCTGCTCATGGCTGGCTGACGGATCTTGCTGCTCATGGCTGGCTGACGGATCTGGCTGCTCATGGCTGGCTGACGGATCTGGCTGCTCATGGCTGGCTGACGGATCTGGCTGCTCATGGCTGGCTGACGGATCTGGCTGCTCATGGCTGGCTGACGGATCTGGCTGCTCATGGCTGGCTGACTGCTCTGGCAGATCCTGGCTGACTGGCGGCTCTGGCAGATCCTGGCTGACTGGCGGCTCTGGCAGATCCTGGCTGGTTGGCGGCTCTGGCAGATCCTGGCTGGTTGGCGGCTCTGGCAGATCCTGGCTGACTGGCGGCTCTAGCGGCTCCTGGCTGACTGGCGGCTCTAGCGGCTCCTGACTGACGGATGGCTCAGATGGCGCTGGGCAGACGGATGGCTCAGATGGCGCTGGGCAGACGGATGGCTCAGAGGGCGCTGGGCAGACGGATGGCTCAGAGGGCGCTGGGCAGACGGATGGCTCAGATGGCGCTGGGCAGACGGATGGCTCAGATGGCGCTGGGCAGACGGATGGCTCAGATTGCGCTGGGCAGACGGATGGCTCAGATGGCGCTGGGCAGACGGATGGCTCAGATGGCGCTGGGCAGACGGATGGCTCAGATGGCGCTGGGCAGACGGATGGCTCAGATGGCGCTGGGAAGACGGATGGCTCAGATGGCGCTGGGCAGATGGATGGCTCAGATGGGGCTGGGCAGACGGGCAGTTCAGGCGCCGCTGGGCAGACGGCAGACTCTGGCCGGCTGAGGCGCACTGTAGGCCTGGTGCGTGGTGCCGGAACAGGTGGTACCGGTCTGGGGACACGCACCTGAAGGCTAGTGCGGGGAGAAGGAACAGGGCATACTGGACCCTGGAGACGCACATTTGACCTAGTGTGTGGTGCCGGCACTGGTGGTACCGGGCTGGGGACACGCATCTCAGGGCTAGTGCGGGGAGCAGCAACAGGACGCACAGGACTCTGGAGACGCACAGGAGGCTTGGTGCGTGGTGCCGGAACTGGTGGTACCGGGCTGGAGACACGCACCATAGGGCTAGTGCGTGGAGGAGGCACAGGGCTCTGGAGACGCACAGGAAGCCTGGTGCGTGGTGTAGGCACTGGTGGTACTGGGTTGGGGCGGGGAGGTGGCGCCGGAAATACCGGACCGTGCAGGCGTACTGGCTCCCTTGAGCACTGAGCCTGCCCAACCTTACCTGGTTGTATGCTCCCCGTCGCCCGACCAGTGCGGGGAGGTGGAATAACCCGCACCGGGCTATGTAGGCGAACCGGGGACACCATGCGTAAGGCTGGTGCCATGTAAGCTGGCCCGAGGAGACGCACTGGTGGCCAGATGCGTTGGGCCGGCTTCATGACATCCGGCTCAATCCTCAATCTAGCCCTGCCAGGGGAGGTGGAATAACCCGCACCGGGCTATGAACACGTACAGGAGACACCATGCGCTCTACTGCGTAACACGGTGTCTGCCCGTACTCTCGCTCTCCACGGTAAGTACAGGGAGTATGCGCAGGTCTCCTACCTGACTTCGCCACACTCCCTTTTAGCCCCCCCCCCAAGAAATGTTTGGGTTGTACTCGCGGGCTTCCAGCCTTGCTTCCGTGCTGCCTCCTCATATCGCCTCCTCTCGGCTTTAGCTGCCTCTAGCTCTTCACGAGGGAGGCGATATTCTCCCGGTTGTGCCCAAGGTCCCTTTCCATCCAATATCTCCTCCCATGTCCATGAATCCTTTATGCGCTGCTCCCGTTGCTGCTTTACACGCCGCTTGGTCCGATTCTGGTGGGTAATTCTGTCACGATCGTCTATGGGTGAGAGAGAGGACCAAGGCGCAGCGTGTGCAAAATACATTCTCTTTTATTTAGAGAAGGGAAAAAACACGCAACGAACACTATAACAAAACGAAACAAAACAACAAACGATCGTGAAGCTATAAACGTAAGTGCACACACAAGCTACAAACGTACAACATAGACAATTACCCACAAAACCCCAATGCCTATGACTGCCTTAAATAGGGCTCTCAATTAGAGACAATGAACCACAGCTGCCTCTAATTGAGAACCAATCTAGGCAGCCATAGACATACAAACACCTAGACAAGACACTGACCCATTTACCATACAAAACCCCTAGACAATACAAAAACACATACATTCCCCATGTCACACCCTGACCTAACTAAAATAATAAAGAAAACAAAGAATACTAAGGCCAGGGCGTGACACTGTTGCCCTTAGTGGACAGTTTTGAAGGCATTTCCCTACGTCTTCAGGGCATGGACAGACGTCCAATTTTAACGTCAATCTTGAGGGATTTTCCTGCACACACACACACACACACACACACACACACACACACACACACACACACACACACACACACACACACACACACACACGTCCACACACACATGCAGAGGCACAAACGCACACGCACACACGTAAAAACACTCATATAACACACTTGCGGAAAAGCAGAATGGCAAACACACACACGTGTGCACCCAGGTCGGCAGACACACACACACACTCATGTATGAGCATACACACACATAGACATACACACAGACGTGGATAAACAGAGCTTGCACATATACACTCATCCACGCAGGCGCACACACACTTAAAACATACACCCAAATTATAAGCACATGGAGAAATACATGCAAACTGTATCATCACACAACAAAGTACACACACACACACACACACACACATTCTTAAGCATACACACATCTAAAACTCTACTGAGTGAGGCAGCCATCAAATCATGCTGTCTGTCTGTCTGTCTGTCTGTCTGTCTGTCTGTCTGTCTGTCTGTCTGTCTGTCTGTCTGTCTGTCTGTCTGTCTGTCTGCCTGCCTGCCTGCCTGCCTGTCTGTCTGTCTGTCTGTCTGTCTGTCTGTCTGTCTGTCTGTCTGTCTGTTCTCCTCTAGCTCATTGATTTTGTTTGTTTGTCCCAGGGCGATGGGAGGCCGTATTACACACACACACACACGAGAGGAGCGTTCCAAATTGTTCGATGTAAGTGGGTCATGCTTTCCTACGGTCTCTTGAAAGAGAAAGAGCTTTTGTGCATCTCTCGCCGAAAGGCAATCGCACCCGCCATGGTTTTTTGGCTGCATGTTTTATGAGTATTTATGGAATAGGCCTATGATGCTTGCCTGGCTGGGAGTGGGGTCTGGGAATGTGATTGATAGATGATGAGGGGGTTTGGAGACTGAGGGTTGGGTCTAGGGGAGGTTTGGGGACTGAGGGTTGGGTCTAGGAGGGGGTTTGGGGACTGAGGGTTGGGTCTGGGGGGGGTTGGGGACTGGGGGTTGGGTCTAGGAGGGGGTTTGGGGGCTGAGGGTTGGGGTTGGGGGGGATTTGGGGACTGAGGGTTGGGTCTAGGGGGGGGGGGGGGGGTTGGGGACTGAGGGTTGGGTCTGGGGGGGGGTTTGGGGACTGAGGGTTGGGTCTAGGAGGGGGTTTGGGGACTGAGGGTTGGGTCTAGGAGGGGGTTTGGGGACTGAGGGTTGGTTCTAGGAGGGGGTTTGGGCACTGAGGGTTGGGTCTAGGGGGGGTTGGGGACTGAGGGGTGGGTCTAGGAGGGGGTTTGGGGACTGAGGGTTGGGTCTAGGAGGGGGTTTTCGGACTGAGGGTTGGGTCTAGGAGGGGGTTTGGGGACTGAGGGTTGGTTCTAGGAGGGGTTTTGGGGACTGAGGGTTGGGTCTTGGGGGGGTTTTCGGACTGAGGGTTGGGTCTAGGAGGGGGTTTGGGGACTGAGGGTTGGGTCTGTGACAGGTGATGACGAGTGGTTTTGGGGCTGAGCTGAGCTGCACCACTGTGTAATCAGACAGGCTACGGCTCCACCATTCCATGCATCAGGAAGGAGGTTTGGCACGAAAGTAGAGTGGCTAGACCTGTCACATCAAATGATGCCCAATCATTCACCCACTTTATAGGTCCAGGATATGTGTGGGCTATTCCAAATTGGATGCCCCTGGCCTACAGTGGAGTGCGTGGTGTGTCTGGTCTATGAGTATGTGTGTGTGTGTGTGTGCGTGGACGTGCGTGCGTGCGCGCTATATCACACTGGTTTGAAATGAGCAATGAGCAGTGCAAAGTAATGGTTTGTGAACTGAACTGGAGAGTTACATTTGGTGTTGTGACTGATTTTGTTTCCTAGAGCAAGAGAGTGTCACAGGAAATGCCCAGCTAGCTGCATAAATGAACAATCTACAAAATGATCTATGCTGTCAATCACCCATGCAGGTCAGGGTGCATGTCTGCATTAAGTGTATCCAATGTCATATAACAGTTTATAATGAATCTCTTACTATCAAACAGATGGCGCTGGAATGGAAAGCCGGAATGGGTAGCGGACGTTTTACGGCTGCTGGCCAATTTTGTTATTTAGTGTGTGTATTTTTTTTAACATAATGCTTCCGCCATCGTTTCACGTAGCTTCTGGACATCAGAACAGCTATCGCTAACCTCGATTCGGATTGATATTTCCCCTTCAACATGTCGGATGGCGCAGGACATACTGCTCACCCCGGACCAGGCCCTTACACCCCCGAGACTCGGAAGAGAAAGACAGAGGCCGACGCAATAGAGGCCCACGTACCCTGATGAAACTACATGAGCGAGTAGATAAACCGCCTCTACCCTCCGTTCTATTGGCGAACGTACAATCACTGGAGAACAAACTGGACGAGCTGAGACTATCCTATCAATGGGACCTGAAGAACTGTAATATCTTATGTTTCTCTGAATCGTGGCTGAACAACGACATGGATAATATACATCTAGCTGGTTTTTCTATGCATCGGCAAGACAGAACGGCAGCTTAGTGTAAGCTCAAGGGGGAGATTTGAGTCTCTTTGTTAACAACAGCTGCTGCATGATCTCTGATACAAAGGATGTCTGGAGGTTCTGCTTGCCTGAGTTAGAATACCTCATGATAAGATGTAGACCATACTATTTGCCTAGAGAGTTTTCATCTATGTTTTTTGTAGCTGTCTATTTACTACCACAAATCGATGCTAGCACTAAGACCTCACTCAAGGAGCTGTATAGGGCCATAAGCAAACAAGGAAATGCTCATCCAGAGGTTGTCACGTTCCTGACCTGTTTTCTGTTGTTTTGTATGTGTTTAGTTGGTCAGGACGTGAGCTGGGTGGGAATTCTATGTTGTGTGTCTAGTTTGTCTGTTTCTATGTCAGCCTGGTGTGGGTTCTCAATCAGAGACAGATGGTAGTCGTTGTCTCTGATTGAGACTCATATATAGGAGGCTTGTTTTGTGTTGGGATTTTGTGGGTGTTTGTTTCCGGTCTCTGTGTTTGTGTTCTGCACCAGATAGGACTGTCTCGACTTTCACATTTGTTGTTTTTGTATTGTTGTAAGTGTTCACCGTTTATGTTCAAATTAAACATGTTGAACACTAACCGCGCTGCATTTTGGTCCTCTCCTTCATCTCAGGAAGAAAGTCGTTACAGAAACACCCACCAAACCCGGACCAAGCAGCGTGGCAACGGGCAGCAGCAACAGCAGCAGCGGTACCAGGAGGAATGGTCATGGGAGGAAATCATAAACGGAAAAGGACCCTGGGCCAAGGTGGGAGAGAATCGCTGCTCTCGGGAGGAGAAGGAGGCAGCCACAGCCCAGGAGCGGTGGATTGAGGAGGCAGCACGTAAGAGAGGCTGGAAGCCTGAGAGGCTCACCCAAAAATTTCTTGGGGGGGGGCTAAAGGGGAGTGTGGCGAAGCCAGGTTGGATACCTGAGCCAACTCCCCGGGCTTACCGTGGAGTGAGAGGGCGTCGTACTGGTCAGACACCGTGTTATGCGGTAAAGCGCACGGTGTCCCCAGTACGCGTGCTTAGCCCAGTGCGGGCTATTCCACCTTGCCGCACTGGGAGGGCTAGGTTGGGCATCGAGCCGGATGTCATGAAGCCGGCCCAACATATCTGGCCTCCAGTACGTCTCCTCGGGCCGGCGTACATGGCACCAGCCTTACAGGTGGTGTCCCCGGTTCGCCTGCATAGCCCAGTGCGGGTTGTTCCACCTCGCCGCACTGGCAGGGCTACGGGGACCATTCAACCTGGTAAGGTTGGAGAGGCTCGGTGCTCAAGAGCGCGTGTCCTCCTTCACGGTCCGGTATATCCGGCGCCACCTTCCCGCCCCAGCCCAGTACCACCAGTGCCTACACCACGCACCAGGCTTCCAGTGCATCGCCAGAGCCCTGTTCCTCCTCCCCGCACTCGCCCTGAGGTGCGTGCCCTCAGCCCGGTACCTCCAGTTCCGGCACCACGCATCAGGCCTATAGTGCGTCTCAGCCGGCCAGAGTCTGCCGTCTGCCCAGCGGTGCCTGAACTGCCCGTCTGCCCAGCGCCGTCTGAGCCATCCGTCTGCCCAGCGCCGTCTGAGCCATCCGTCTGCCCAGCGCCATCTGAGCCATCCGTCTGCCCAGCGCCGTCTGAGCCATCTGTCTGCCCAGCGCCATCTGAGTCATCCGTCTGCCACGAGCCATTAGAGCCGCCCGTCTGTCCCGAGCCATTAGAGCCGTCCGTCAGTCAGGAGCCGCTAGAGCCGTCCGTCAGTCAGGAGCTGCCAGAGCCGCCAGCCAGTCAGGAGCTGCCAGAGACGCCAGCCAGTCAGGAGCTGCCAGAGACGCCAGCCAGTCAGGAGCTGCCAGAGACGCCAGCCAGTCAGGAGCAACCAGAGCCGCCAGCCAGTCAGGAGCTGCATGAGCTGCCTTACAGTCATGAGCTGCCCTACAGTCATGAGCTGCCCTACGGTCATGAGCTGCCTTACAGTCATGAGCTGCCCTACGGTCATGAGCTGCCCTACAGTCATGAGCTGCCCTACAGTCATGAGCTGCCCTACAGTCATGAGCTGCCCTACAGTCATGAGCTGCCCTACAGTCATGAGCTGCCCTCCAGTCATGAGCTGCCCTCCAGTCATGAGCTGCCCTCCAGTCATGAGCTGCCACTCAGTCCGGAGCTGCCACCCAGTCCGGAGCTGCCACCCAGTCCGGAGCTGCCACCCAGTCCGGAGCTGCCACCCAGTCCGGAGCTGCCATTAGTACAGAGTTGTCCCTCTGTCCGGAGCTACCTCTCTGTCCGGAGCTACCTCTCTGTCCGGAGCTACCTCTCTGTCCTGAGCTACCTCTCTGTCCTGGGCTACCTCTCTGTCCTGAGCTACCTCTTTGTCCTGAACTACCTCTCTGTCCTGAGTTGTCTCCTCTATTGTAGAGGGGAGTTGGTGAAGGTTCCTGGACCATGGTCGGGGGCGAGGGTCGCCACTCAAGGGACGCTAAGGAGGTGGACAAAGACAATGGTGGAGTGGTGCCCTCGTCCACCGCCGGAGCCGCCACCGCGGACAGATGCCCACCCAGACCCTCCCCTTGAGTTGTTAGGGGTGCGCCCGGAGTTCGCACCTTGAGGGGGGGGTTCTGTCACGTTCCTGACCTGTTTTCTGTTGTTTTGTATGTGTTTAGTTGGTCAGGACGTGAGCTGGGTGGGAATTCTATGTTGTGTGTCTAGTTTGTCTGTTTCTATGTCAGCCTGGTATGGGTTCTCAATCAGAGACAGATGGTAGTCGTTGTCTCTGATTGAGACTCATATATAGGAGGCTTGTTTTGTGTTGGGATTTTGTGGGTGTTTGTTTCCGGTCTCTGTGTTTGTGTTCTGCACCAGATAGGACTGTCTCGACTTTCACATTTGTTGTTTTTGTATTGTTGTAAGTGTTCACCGTTTATGTTCAAATTAAACATGTTGAACACTAACCGCGCTGCATTTTGGTCCTCTCCTTCATCTCAGGAAGAAAGTCGTTACAGAGGTGGCACTCCTGGTGGCCGGTGATTTGAATGCAGGGAAACCGAAATCCGTCTTACCTCATTTCTACCAGCATGTCACCTGATGAAAAAACTCCAGACCACCTTTACTCCACACAGAAACACAAATCTTCCCTCGCCCTCCATTTGACAAATCTGACCATAACTCTGTCCTCCTGATTCATGCTACAGGACTGTTTTGCTAGCACAGACTGGAATATGTTCCGTTCTCATCCGATGGTATTAAGGAGTTTACCACATCAGTCACCGGCTTCATTAATAAGTGCATCAACGACGTCGTCCCCACAGTGACCGTACGTACCTTTCCAAACCAGTAGCCATGGATTACAGGTAACATCCGCACTGAGCTAAAGGCTAGAGCTGCAGCTTTCAAGGAGCGGGACACTAATCTGGAAGTTTATAAGAAATTCTGCTACGACCTCCGACTAGCCATCAAACAGGCAAAGCGTCAATACAGGACTAAGATCCTACTACGCCGGCTATGACTCTCATTGGATGTGGCAGGGTTATCGCGGATTACAAAGGGAGGCCCAGCCGCGACCAGCCCAGTGAGGTGAATTTACCAGACTAGCTAAATGCCTTCTATGCTCTCTTCAAGGCAAGCAACACTGAACCATGCATGAAGGCACCAGCTGTTCCGGATGACTGTGTGATCATGCTCTCCATTAGCTGATATGAGTAAGACCTTTAAACGGGTCAACATTCACAAGTCCGCAGGGCGAGACGGATTACCAGGACGCGTACTCAGAGCACGCACTGAACAGCCGGCAAGTGTCTTCACTGACATTTTCAACCTCTCCCTGACCCAGTTTGTAATACCTACATGTTTCAAGCATACCATTGTAGTCCCTGTGCCCAAGAATGCCAAGGTAACCTGTCTAACGTACTATTGCCCCATAGCACTCACATCTGTAGCCAGGAAATGCTTTAAAAGGGCTGGTCATGGCTCACATCAAAACCAATCACTGCATTCCACAGTAAGAACCTCATACCAACGGTCAAGCATGGTGGTGGTAGTGTGATGGTTTGGACGACTTGCCTTAATAGAAGAAACCATTAATTCTGCTCTGTATCAGAAAAGGAGAATGTCAGGCCATCCGTCTGTGAGCTGAAATTGAAGCGCAGCTGGGTCTTGCAGTAAGATAATGACCCAAAACACACCATCAAGTCTTTTTGAAAATGGTTAAAAAGGAATGGCCTAGTCAAAGTCCAGACCTAATACCAATTGAGATGTTGTGGCAGGACTTGAAATGAGCAGTTCATGCTTGAAAACCCACAAATGTTGCTGAGTTAAAGCAGTTCTACATGCATGAATGGGACAACATTCCTCCAGAGTGATGTGAGAGACTGATCAACAACTACAGGAAGCATTTGGTTGCAGTCATTGCAGCTAAAGGTGGTACAACCAGTTATTGAGTGTTATGGGGCAATTACTTTTTCACACAGGGGATTTGGGTGCTGCATAACTTTGTTAATTAAATAAATAAAATAAGTATACATTTGTATAGTTATTTGTAAACTAAGGTTCCCTTTGTCTAATATTAGTTTTTGGTTGAAGATCTGATAACATTTAGTATCAAAAATGTGCACAAATAGAGAAAATCAGAAAGGGGGCAAATACTTTTTCACGGCACTGCATATATACTACCGGTCAAAAGTTTTAGAACACCGACTCATTCAAGGGTTTTTACTTTATTTTTACTATTTTCTACATTGTAGAATAATAGTGAAGACATCAAAACTATGAAATAACACATATGGAATCATGTAGTAACCAAAAAAGTGTTATGCAAATCCGCTGAGCAGGACTTACAGATAAGGTTGCAAATGGAGGGTATATTGCTGGAAACTTCCTTAGTTCACTAGTAAACTACCAGAATGCTGGTATCTTTCAAGGATTTTATGTAATCTGTCACAGGACATCGAGTGGCCCTTTTGGGTACTTCAGATTATCACAGGTGTCTGTATTCTTCTCTGATCCTCTGCATGTCCTTATTGTCAAATGTATGAAATAATTCAAAAAGAAGATTTTAAAATTAAAGAATTATGACAAAGCTGTAAATATTATCCTAAATATAAACCATCAACTAAGTGAATATCATTGGTGCGTAGTTAAATAAAGGTAAAATAAATAAAATAAAATGAATATGATTCATTTGATGGTTTCAGCATGAAATATCCTTTAAAATATTTTTGACCCACATTTATTTTTTTAACTGTGTCAATTTTTATTTGTTGTAAATGTTTTAATGCCATTGTTTATTGGAGGCTTTTTTCATTAATTTGGCTATTTTCTCTTGGACCATATGGTCTGTCCACTAGAAACTCATGGATAATATGGACACCGATATAATATTCAAGTATAAATTAGAGAAGTTACGATAGATTGCCATAGATTTTCTGTTAATTACCAAAATTCCTGAACATTCTCGTAACTTTGGTAAATTACTGGTAGCTTTACAAACCTACATACTGTAAAGACCTCCAGGCAGGAGGAACACACCCAGGGACTCATGCTGTAATACTCGACACCCACCAAGGCCTCTCCTCCTGGTTTAGACTGGCCTCCACTGCTACCTGCTGTGGAGTTCAATGTCCAAGATCTAAAGGAGATGTAATTCTCTGTGGGTAGCTCTGCTAACACCATGAGACACAGGAGTTGAGGTAAAGAGATTACAGATCAGAGATGAGGTAAGGTTATTAGGTAAAGGAGAGTATGCATGGCTCATAATGTCAATCATGATAAATACCTAACTTAGTTCGGTGTGTTTGAACCAAGTGGAAATATCTCATACATTTGAGTTATTCTAATAAATGTTGTGCAAAAGAGAGAGAGGGAAAGAAGAAGAGGATAATGGACTAATCACTTTTTTCACATTCAGGAAATGGAATCTTAATGTTAATGTCGGCAATAAACAAGAAATATTGAATATGATTTCATCTTTGTCACTCCATAATACATCATTATTTTTCAGTTTCTCTTTCTCTCCTTTTTGCTTTCTCTCTTTCTGCTCTCTCTCTTTCCTGCGCGCTCTCTCTCTCCCCATCTCTCTCTCTCCCCATTTCTCTCTCACTGGGTGGGATGAGTCATTGAGGACAGAGGGAGGGAAGAGAGGAACGGGAGGGACAAGAGTAGAGAGAAAGAAATGCAGTGGCTGTGTTCTATTCCTCTGGAGGTGTACTGCCCTTCACACTCTATCCTGAGCACCACGTCACCGACACTGGGAGAGGGCAGGGCACTATACATCCTGATATATTTATATATACACTGAGTGTAGAAAACATTAGGAGCACCTGCTCTTTCCATGACGTAGACTGAACAGGTGAATCCAGGGGAAAGCTATAATCCCTTATTGATGTCACTTGTTAAATCCACTTCAATCAGAGTGGATGAAGTGGAGGAGACGGGTTAAAGAAGGATTTTTAAGCCTTGAGACAATTGAGATATGGATTGTGTATGTGTGTGAACGGCACACATACACAATCCATACATACACTACTGTACCAGTATACATACACTACTGTACCAGTAGTGAATAGGCAAGGCAAAAGATTTAAGAGCCTTTGAATGGAGTATGGTAGAGAGGGCCAGACGCACAGGTTTGAGTGTGTCAAGAACTGCAACGCTGCTGGGTTTTTAATACTCAACAGTTTCCCGTGTCTATCAAAAATGGTCCACCACCCAAAGGACATCCAGCCAACTTGACCCGACTGTGGGAAGCAATGGAGTCAACATGGTCCAGCATCCCTGTGGAACGCTGAGTGTACAAAACATTAGGAAAACTCCAAGTCGTCGGGGCATGGACTCTACAAGGTGTTGAAAGCGTTCCACAGAGATGCTGGACCATGTTGACTCCAATGCTTCCCACAGTCGTGTCAAGTAGAGTAGAGACCCTGCTGTGTGTCTCTCTCTGGCCCTGGGCACACAGACAGGCAAGGACTGGAGAGAGAGTATGTACTTGAACTATATGCACATGGTTGCAACACTGTATATACATAGCCATAATATGACATTAGAAATGTCTCTATTCCTTTGGAACTTTTGTGAGTGTAATGTTTACTGTTTATTTTTGGCAGTTTATTTCACTTGCTGTGGCAATGTAAAGATATGTTTCCAATGCCAATAAAGCCCTTTGAATTGAAATGAATTGAGTGTGCATGTGTTTGTATACGTGCATGCACATGCATGTTTGTGTGTTTGCGGACACTTGTCTGTGTGTGGCCACCGCGCTCGCCCACAGGTTTATAGCTGTGTCTGTGTGTGAGAAGTGGACTCTATCACCCGCTGGGCCTCAGGCTCACACACTTTCCAAAATAAACAGCTCCCGCAGCCCGGGATTACTATCGATCCATACCCAGAAGTCAGCTCTGAATTTGGGGGGGGGGGGGGGGGGGGGGTGAGGGAGAGTGGGAAACCCAGAGAGATAGAGAGACGAGAGAGAGAAAGAGGAGCCTTCCAGCCAGGGAAGTCAGGGAGAAACAGACTATTTCCCAGGAATGTATGTTTCACCAATTGCAGGTTAGGAAGTAGAGGATGATTTACACATGGACACCACTCATCCATCCTACTGTCAAGCTGTAATAAGAAGCCACTACAGGTTCAACAGTAGCCGTCCAGACTTCTGTGTGTGCTTGTGTGTGTATGTGTTCAAAAAAAGTGAAGAAAAAAAAAACACTGAGAAAATGGTATTTTGTTTGATTGACAGCTTGGCCCGCCGTCTGTTTCCTGTCAAACATTTGATTGCTCGCCCGCCCCCTCTGGCCGAGGCTCATGGGTAGGCTGGATGGAGTGGCAGCTCCATTTAAGGAGTTAAGGATCATGGATGGCTAACTCACAGACCTGTGTGTGTGTGTGTGTGTGTGTGTGTGTGTGTGTGTGTGTGTGTGTGTGTGTGTGTGTGTGTGTGTGTGTGTGTGTGTGTGTGTGTGTGTGTGTGTGTGTGTGTGTGTGTGTCAACTTGACTCCTTCAAGGAATAACACACTGACTGGTACAGTAGTGTGTGTATACTGGTACAGTAGTGTATGTATACTGGTACAGTAGTGTATGTATACTGGTACAGTAGTGTATGTATACTGGTACAGTAGTGTATGTCTACTGGTACAGTAGTGTGTGTATACTGGTACAGTAGTGTGTGTATACTGGTACAGTAGTGTATGTCTACTGGTACAGTAGTGTGTGTATACTGGTACAGTAGTGTATCTATACTGGTACAGTAGTGTGTGTATACTGATACAGTAGTGTGTGTATATTGGTACAGTAGTGTATGTATACTGGTACAGTAGTGATGTATACTGGTACAGTAGTGTGTGTATACTGGTACAGTAGTGTGTCTATAATGGTACAGTAGTGTGTGTATACTGGTACAGTAGTGTATGTATACTGGTACAGTAGTGTGTGTATACTGGTACAGTAGTGATGTATACTGGTACAGTAGTGTGTGTATACTGGTACAGTAGTGTATGTATACTGGTACAGTAGTGTGTGTATACTGGTACAGTAGTGATGTATACTGGTACAGTAGTGTGTGTATACTGGTACAGTAGTGAGTGTATACTGGTACAGTAGTGTGTGTATACTGGTACAGTAGTGAGTGTATACTGGTACAGTAGTGTGTGTATACTGGTACAGTAGTGTGTGTATACTGGTACAGTAGTGTATGTATACTCGTACAGTAGTGTGTGTATACTGGTACAGTAGTGTATGTATACTGGTACAGTAGTGTGTGTATACTGGTACAGTAATGTGTGTATACTGATACAGTAGTGTGTGTATACTGGTACAGTAGTGTATGTATACTGGTACAGTAGTGTGTGTATACTGGTACAGTAGTGTGTGTATACTGGTACAGTAGTGTGTGTATACTGGTACAGTAGTGATGTATACTGGTACAGTAGTGTGTGTATACTGGTACAGTAGTGTGTGTATACTGGTACAGTAGTGTGTGTATACTGGTACAGTAGTGTATGTATACTGGTACAGTAGTGTGTGTATACTGGTACAGTAGTGTGTGTATACTGGTACAGTAGTGTGTGTATACTGGTACAGTAGTGAGTGTATACTGGTACAGTAGTGTGTGTATACTGGTAAAGTAGTGTATGTATACTGGTACAGTAGTGTGTGTATACTGGTACAGTAGTGTATGTATACTGGTACAGTAGTGTGTGTATACTGGTACAGTAATGTGTGTATACTGATACAGTAGTGTGTGTATACTGGTACAGTAGTGTGTGTATACTGGTACAGTAGTGATGTATACTGGTACAGTAGTGTGTGTATACTGGTACAGTAGTGTATGTATACTGGTACAGTAGTGTGTGTATACTGGTACAGTAGTGTGTGTATACTGGTACAGTAGTGATGTATACTGGTACAGTAGTGTGTGTATACTGGTACAGTAGTGTGTGTATACTGATACAGTAGTGTGTGTATACTGGTACAGTAGTGTATGTATACTGGTACAGTAGTGTGTGTATACTGGTACAGTAGTGTGTGTATACTGGTAAAGTAGTGATGTACACTGGTACAGTAGTGTGTGTATACTGGTACAGTAGTGTGTATACTGGTACAGTAGTGGTGTATACTGGTACAGTAGTGTGTGTATACTGGTACAGTAGTGTGTGTTTACTGGTACAGTAGTGTGTGTGTATACTGGTACAGTAGTGTGTGTATACTGGTACAGTAGTGTATGTATACTGGTACAGTAGTGTGTGTATACTGGTACAGTAGTGTGTATACTGGTATAGTAGTGTATGTATACTGGTACAGTAGTGTGTGTATACTGGTACAGTAGTGTGTGTATACTGGTACAGTAGTGTGTATACTGGTACAATAGTGTGTGTATACTTGTACAGTAGTGTGTATACTGGTACAGTAGTGTGTGTATACTGGTACAGTAGTGTGTATACTTGTACAGTAGTGTGTGTATACTGGTACAGTAGTGTGTATACTGGTACAGTAGTGTGTGTATACTGGTACAGTAGTGATGTATACTGGTACAGTAGTGTGTGTATACTGGTACAGTAGTGTATGTATACTGGTACAGTAGTGTGTGTATACTGGTACAGTAGTGATGTATACTGGTACAGTAGTGATGTATACTGGTACAGTAGTGTGTGTATACTGGTACAGTAGTGTATGTATACTGGTACAGTAGTGTGTGTATACTGATACAGTAGTGTGTGTATATTGGTACAGTAGTGTATGTATACTGGTACAGTAGTGATGTATACTGGTACAGTAGTGTGTGTATACTGGTACAGTAGTGTGTCTATAATGGTACAGTAGTGTGTGTATACTGGTACAGTAGTGTATGTATACTGGTACAGTAGTGTGTGTATACTGGTACAGTAGTGATGTATACTGGTACAGTAGTGTGTGTATACTGGTACAGTAGTGAGTGTATACTGGTACAGTAGTGTGTATACTGGTACAGTAGTGTGTGTATACTGGTACAGTAGTGAGTGTATACTGGTACAGTAGTGTGTGTATACTGGTACAGTAGTGTGTGTATACTGGTACAGTAGTGTATGTATACTCGTACAGTAGTGTGTGTATACTGGTACAGTAGTGTATGTATACTGGTACAGTAGTGTGTGTATACTGGTACAGTAATGTGTGTATACTGATACAGTAGTGTGTGTATACTGGTACAGTAGTGTATGTATACTGGTACAGTAGTGTGTGTATACTGGTACAGTAGTGTGTGTATACTGGTACAGTAGTGTGTGTATACTGGTACAGTAGTGATGTATACTGGTACAGTAGTGTGTGTATACTGGTACAGTAGTGTGTGTATACTGGTACAGTAGTGTGTGTATACTGGTACAGTAGTGTGTGTATACTGGTACAGTAGTGTATGTATACTGGTACAGTAGTGTGTGTATACTGGTACAGTAGTGTGTGTATACTGGTACAGTAGTGTGTGTATACTGGTACAGTAGTGAGTGTATACTGGTACAGTAGTGTGTGTATACTGGTAAAGTAGTGTATGTATACTGGTACAGTAGTGTGTGTATACTGGTACAGTATTGTATGTATACTGGTACAGTAGTGTGTGTATACTGGTACAGTAATGTGTGTATACTGATAGAGTAGTGTGTGTATACTGGTACAGTAGTGTGTGTATACTGGTACAGTAGTGATGTATACTGGTACAGTAGTGTGTGTATACTGGTACAGTAGTGTATGTATACTGGTACAGTAGTGTGTGTATACTGGTACAGTAGTGTGTGTATACTGGTACAGTAGTGATGTATACTGGTACAGTAGTGTGTGTATACTGGTACAGTAGTGTGTGTATACTGATACAGTAGTGTGTGTATACTGGTACAGTAGTGTATGTATACTGGTACAGTAGTGTGTGTATACTGGTACAGTAGTGTGTGTATACTGGTAAAGTAGTGATGTACACTGGTACAGTAGTGTGTGTATACTGGTACAGTAGTGTGTATACTGGTACAGTAGTGGTGTATACTGGTACAGTAGTGTGTGTATACTGGTACAGTAGTGTGTGTTTACTGGTACAGTAGTGTGTGTGTATACTGGTACAGTAGTGTGTGTATACTGGTACAGTAGTGTATGTATACTGGTACAGTAGTGTGTGTATACTGGTACAGTAGTGTGTATACTGGTATAGTAGTGTATGTATACTGGTACAGTAGTGTGTGTATACTGGTACAGTAGTGTGTGTATACTGGTACAGTAGTGTGTATACTGGTACAATAGTGTGTGTATACTGGTACAGTAGTGTGTATACTGGTACAGTAGTGTGTGTATACTGGTACAGTAGTGTGTATACTTGTACAGTAGTGTGTGTATACTGGTACAGTAGTGTGTATACTGGTACAGTAGTGTGTGTATACTGGTACAGTAGTGATGTATACTGGTACAGTAGTGTGTGTATACTGGTACAGTAGTGTATGTATACTGGTACAGTAGTGTGTGTATACTGGTACAGTAGTGATGTATACTGGTACAGTAGTGTTTGTATACTGGTACAGTAGTGTGTGTATACTGGTACAGTAGTGTATGTATACAGGTACAGTAGTGTGTGTATACTGGTACAGTAGTGATGTAAACTGGTACAGTAGTGTATGTATACTGGTACAGTAGTATGTGTATACTGGTACAGTAGTGTGTGTATACTGGTACAGTAGTGTATGTATACTGGTACAGTAGTGATGTATACTGGTACAGTAGTGTATGTATACTGGTACAGTAGTGTGTGTATACTGGTACAGTAGTGTGTGTATACTGGTACAGTAGTGTGTGTATACTGGTACAGTAGTGTTGTATACTGGTACAGTAGTGTGTGTATACTGGTACAGTAGTGAGTGTATACTGGTACAGTAGTGTGTGTATACTGGTACAGTAGTGAGTGTATACTGGAACAGTAGTGTGTGTATACTGGTATAGTAGTGTATGTATACTGGTACAGTAGTGTGTGTATACTGGTACAGTAGTGAGTGTATACTGGTACAGTAGTGAGTGTATACTGGAACAGTAGTGTGTGTATACTGGTATAGTAGTGTATGTATACTGGTACAGTAGTGTGTGTATACTGGTACAGTAGTGAGTGTATACTGGTACAGTAGTGTGTGTATACTGGTACAGTAGTGTGTGTATACTGGTACAGTAGTGTGTGTATACTGGTACAGTAGTGTGTGTATACTGGTACAGTAGTGTGTATATACTGGTACAGTAGTGTGTGTATACTGGTATAGTAGTGTGTGTATACTGGTACAGTAGTGTGTGTATACTGGTGCAGTAGTGATGTATACTGGTACAGTAGTGTGTGTATACTGGTACAGTAGTGTGTCTATACTGGTACAGTAGTGTGTGTATACTGGTACAGTAGTGTATGTATACTGATACAGTAGTGAGTGTATACTGGTACAGTAGTGTGTGTATACTGGTACAGTAGTGTGTGTATACTGGTACAGTAGTGATGTATACTGGTACAGTAGTGTGTGTATACTGGTACAGTAGTGTGTGTATACTGGTACAGTAGTGTGTGTATACTGGTACAGTAGTGAGTGTATACTGGTACAGTAGTGTATGTATACAGGTACAGTAGTGTGTGTATACTGGTACAGTAGTGATGTATACTGGTACAGTAGTGATGTATACTGGTACAGTAGTGTATGTATACTGGTACAGTAGTATGTGTATACTGGTACAGTAGTGTGTGTATACTGGTACAGTAGTGTATGTATACTGGTACAGTAGTGATGTATACTGGTACAGTAGTGTATGTATACTGGTACAGTAGTATGTGTATACTGGTACAGTAGTGTGTGTATACTGGTACAGTAGTGTGTGTATACTGGTACAGTAGTGATGTATACTGGTAAAGTAGTGTGTGTATACTGGTACAGTAGTGAGTGTATACTGGTACAGTAGTGTGTGTATACTGGTACAGTAGTGTGTGTATACTGGTACAGTAGTTAGTGTATACTGGTACAGTAGTGTGTGTATACTGGTACAGTAGTGTGTGTATACTGGTACAGTAGTGTATGTATACTGGTACAGTAGTGTGTGTATGCTGGTACAGTAGTGTATGTATACTGGTACAGCAGTGTGTGTATACTGGTACAGTAATGTGTGTATACTGATACAGTAGTGTGTGTATACTGGTACAGTAGTGTGTGTATACTGGTACAGTAGTGATTTATACTGGTACAGTAGTGTGTGTATACTGGTACAGTAGTGTGTGTATACTGGTACAGTAGTGTGTGTATACTGGTACAGTAGTGTGTGTATACTGGTACAGTAGTGTGTATACTGGTACAGTAGTGTGTGTATACTGGTACAGTAGTGTGTATACTGGTACAGTAGTGTGTGTATACTGGTACAGTAGTGTGTGTATACTGGTACAGTAGTGTATGTATACTGGTACAGTAGTGTGTGTATACTGGTACAGTAGTGATGTATACTGGTACAGTAGTGTGTGTATACTGGTACAGTAGTGTGTGTATACTGGTACAGTAGTGTGTGTATACTGGTACAGTAGTGATGTATACTGGTACAGTAGTGTGTGTATACTGGTACAGTAGTGTGTGTATACTGGTACAGTAGTGTGTGTATACTGGTACAGTAGTGTATGTATACTGGTACAGTAGTGTGTGTATACTGGTACAGTAGTGATGTATACTGGTACAGTAGTGTGTGTATACTGGTATAGTAGTGTGTGTATACTGGTACAGTAGTGTGTGTATACTGGTACAGTAGTGTGTGTATACTGGTACAGTAGTGTGTATACTGGTACAGTAGTGGTGTATATTGGTACAGTAGTGTGTGTATACTGGTACAGTATTGTGTGTGTATACTGGTACAGTAGTGTGTGTATACTGGTACAGTAGTGTGTATACTGGTACAGTAGTGTGTGTATACTGGTATAGTAGTGTGTATACTGGTACAGTAGTGTGTATACTGGTACAGTAGTGTGTGTATACTGGTACAGTAGTGAATATACTGGTACAGTAGTGTGTATACTGGTACACTAGTGTGTATACTGGTACAGTAGTGGTGTATACTGGTACAGTAGTGTGTGTATACTGGTACAGTAGTGTGTGTATACTGGTACAGTAGTGTGTGTATACTGGTACAGTAGTGTGTGTATACTGGTACAGTAGTGTATGTATACTGGTAAAGTATTGATGTATACTGGTACAGTAGTGTGTGTATACTGGTACAGTAGTGTATGTATACTGGTAAAGTATTGATGTATACTGGTACAGTAGTGTATGTATACTGGTAAAGTATTGATGTATACTGGTACAGTAGTGTTTGTGAGGACCAGCACTCTTCTCCCCATATATTATCTACTGAACATACTGTATAGTTAGACATGGCTACCACTATCCAGTTACATCAGACACTCAGCCTCTTTCCTCCATCCCCCATCTGCTCTGTCAGCATGCACGTCCATTTGCTGATGAACAGGGGGAGGAAGGAAAGGAGGTGGACGAGCAGTGGATAGAGAAGAAGAAGGAGGATGAGGTGGTGGAGGAGTTAGGGAGAGAAAGAGAGAGAGGGAGAGCGGGAGAGAAAGAGAGAGAGAGAGAATTTGTTTGGCTCCTAGAGCAGATAAAACAGCAGTAAACTCTGCAGATATGTATAAGATCCTGACTGTCACTAGGACGTAACACAGCCCTCTGGGTCTGCACAAACACACGCTGCATTTTAATCAGAGAAAGACACTATATAGACATAATATGACATTTGAAATGTCTTTATTCTTTTGGAACTTTTGTGAGTGTAATGTTTACTGTTAACTTTTTATTGTTTATTTCACTTTTGTTTATTATCTATTTCACTTGCTTTGGCAATGTCAACATGTGTTTCCCATGCCAATAAAGCCACTTAAATTCAATTGAGAGAGAGAGAGAGAGAGTACAACCAATATTTATCTGTTTAAAAACACTGTAGCTGGTAATATAACATTAAAACGTATTTATCCTTTTGAAACCTTTATGAATGCAATGTTTACGCTTCGAACACATCCACCGTGTCCTTGCGCAAAATAGTACGCATCGGGATATGTACAGTTTGAGGCATATGCATATGTTCAATAAACACCACACGGAACGCACTGCAACTGCCTCTGCAAACGCAGCCTTCCATTGGAAATGAATGTAATTCTGCTGTACCAAAACGCAGTGACGCTGTCGGTGTGGTCGAAGTGTTACTGTAAAAAAAAAAAACATGTTTTGTGTTGTTTCTTGTTTCTTCTCACTTTTGTTTCTTGTTGATTTCTCTTGCTTTGGCAATGAAACATATGTTTCCCATGCCAATAAAGCCCCTTTGAATTGAATTGAAATGTAAGTCCACATTTATTAGTATAGTGTTGTTACTACAGTAATTACACAGGTATAAGGGAGAATAAATGTAAAGTGTTACCCAAAATATACATTTGAGCTTATTCCTAGCCTAGATTACAATGTCACTATCTTGTGATTCATGTTTATGTCAGAAAGTATGTGCTATATAGTGTTGAATGTATATACCGTTTGCTGACAATATATGGTGTTACATTTCACACGTATAAATCAAATCCAATGTTATTGGTCACGTGCACATATCTTGTAGATGTTATCGCAAAATATGTGTAAATTCTTTATTTTTATTATTGGGATTTGCGTGTATAAGCCTTCCATGCTTATGTTTCTTGCTCAAACAGTGCAGTAATACCTAACAATACAAAACAATACACGCAAATAAGAAATAACAGAGGGAGCAATGTCAAGAGTCTGGAAAATAAATAAATAAATATATAAATTCATGTATTATTTTATGTTAAACAGTTTATTATGATAGACTAGACATAAACTAAATTATACAGTACCAGTCAAGTTTGGACACGCCTACTCATTCAAGGGTTTCACTTTATTTTTACTATTTTCTACGTTGTTGAATAATAGCGAAGACATCAAAACTATGAAATAACACATATAGAATCATGTAGTAACCAAAAAGTGTGAAACAAATCAAAATACATTTTATATTTTGAGATTCTTCAAAGTAGCCACCCTTTACCTTGATGACTGCTTTGCACACTCTTGGCATTCTCTCAACCAGCTTCACCTGGATTGCTTTTCCAACAGTCTTGAAGGAGTTCCCACATATGCTGAGCACTTGTTGACTGCTTTTCCTTCACTCTGCTGTCCAACTTATCCTAAACCATCTCCCGAGTGGCACAGCAGTCTAATGCACTGCATCTCAGCGTCACTACAGGGTCACTACCAGGGTCACTACAGACCCTGGTTAGATTCCAAGCTGTATCACAACCGGCCGTGATTGGGGGTCCCATAGGGCGGCGCACAATTGGCCCAGCGGGTTAGGGTTTGGCCGGTGTAGGCCGTCTGTAACGGTTTTCTTCCAGGGGTGAAGGAGAGGACCAAAGTGCAGCGCGGCTAGTGTTAAACATGTTTAATAAAGAACAAGTAAAACACTACAAACAACAATACAAAATAACAAATGTGCAAAAACCGCCACAGACCTATCTGGTGCAGACAATCACAGAGACAGGAAACAAACACCCACAAAATCCCAACACAAAACAAGCCTCCTATATATGATTCTCAATCAGGGACAACGATTACCATCTGCCTCTGATTGAGAACCATATTAGGCTGGACATAGAAACAGACAAACTAGACACACAACATAGAATTCCCACCCAGCTCACGTCCTGACCAACTAAACACATACAAAACAACAGAAAACAGGTCAGGAACGTGACACCGTCATTGTAAATAAGAATTTGTTCTTAACTGACTTGCCTTGTTAAATAAAGGTTAAATAAAAAATATATTATAATAATCTCAATTGGCTTGAGGCCGGTTGATTCTGATGTCGGGTCATCTGATGACGCACTCCATCACTCTCCTTCTTGGTCAAATAGCCCTTACAGAGCTTGGAAGTGTGTTGGGTCATTATCCTGTTGAAAAACAAATGATAGTCCCACTAAGCGCAAACCACATGGGATGGCGTATCGCTACAGAATGCTGTGGTAGCCATGCTGGTAAAGTGTGCCTTGAATTCAAAATAAATCACTGACAGTGTCACCAGCAAAGCATCCCCACACTATCACCCCTCCTCCTCCATGCTTCACGGTGGGAACCACACATGCAGAGATCCTCCGTTCACCTACTCTGCGTCTCACAAAGACCCGGCGGTTGAAACCAAAAATCTCAAATTTGTACTCATCAGACCAAAGAACAGATTTCCACCGGTCTAATGTCCATTGCTTGAGTTTCTTGGCCCAAGCAAGTCTCTTGTTCTTATTGGTGCCCATTAGTAGTGGTTTCTTTGCAGTAATTCGACCATGAAGGTCTGATTCACACAGTCTCCTCTGAACAGTTGATGTTGAGATGTGTCTGTTACTTGAACTCTGTGAAGCAATTATCTGGGCTAAAATTTCTGAGGCTGGTAAGTCTAATGAACTTATCCTCTGCAGCAGAGGTAACTCTGGGTCTTCCTTTCCTGTGGCGGTCCTCATGAGAGCCAGTTTCATCATAGCGCTTGATGGTTTATGCGACTGCACTTGAATAAATATTTTCTTGGATTGACTGACCTTCATGTCTTAAAGTAATGATGGAATGTCGTTTCTCTTTGCTTATCTGAACTGTTCTTGCCATAACATGGATTTGGTCTTTTACCAAATAGGGCATATTCTGTTTACCAACCCTACCTTGTCACAACACAAGTGATTGGCTCAAACCGATTAAGAAGGAAAGAAATTCCACAAATTAACTTTTAACAAGGCACACCTGTTAATTGAATTGCATTCCAATTGACTACCTCATGACGCTGGTTGAGAGAATGCCAGGAGCGTGGAAAGCTGTCATTAAGGCAAAGGATGGCTACTTTGAAGAACCTTGACTGGTACTGTAGAATTTTGACTGGTACTATATACATATACATATAGTCACTTGAATTAAGAATGTATAAACGACAAAGGATCAATGCTTCCTTCTTTAGTTGAGTGTTTCCTGTGTTGAGAAAGTCCTTCAGTCAGCCGGTCAGTCGGTCGGTCAGTCGGTCGGTCAGTCGGCCGGTCAGTCGGCCAGTCCGTCGGTCAGTCAGTCGGTCAGTCAGCCGGTCAGTCAGCCGGTCAGTCAGCCAGTCAGCCAGTCAGTCTGCCAGTCAGTCGGTCAGTCAGCTGGTCAGTCAGCCAGTCAGCCAGTCAGTGTGCCAGTCAGTCAGTCAGTCAGCCAGTCAGTCAGCTAGTTAGCCAGTCAGTCAGTCAGTCAGCCAGTCAGTCAGCTAGTCAGTCAGCTAGTCAGTCTAGCCTACTGGAACCTCTGAACAGCATGATCTGATCAGCTCCCTCTAGGCAGGCCCTCGTTGCCCTGGTAACCTGCTGACGCTCTGAGGGAGGGAGGGCTCTGCTCAGAGACAATGGCATTCTTTCAGAGAACGCCATTAGCACTAGGACCCTGGAGAAGACTGGGACTCTTGTTGGTGGGCCAGGCAGGCTGACTGGCTGAGCTGTGGAACACACAACCCTACTGAGAGAGAGAGAGCTGAGAGCAGAGAGAGAGAGAGAGAGAGAGAGCGAGACTACAGGAACGCAGTCAGTCGCCTGTGTTGCTCAGTGCCAGAAACGCAGAGCTGGGGCGGAAATGGAGGGGCTCAGGCTCAGTGGAGGGAACTGACATTGCAGACTAGGAGAGGAGAGGTAGAACTATCGGAGAGGAGGAAAGGAAGGAAGGGGCTCGTCTGGACAACAGAAGGATTCTAAGGTGACTTTATGGCTCTTTTCAATCGCTGTCTGTGGTGGTGGTGGTGGTGATGGGGGGAGGGGTGTGTGTGTGTGTGTGTGTGTGTGTGTGTGTGTGTGTGTGTGTGTGTGTGTGTGTGTGTGTGTGTGTGTGTGTGTGTGTGTGTGTGTGTGTGTGTGTGTGTGTGTGTGTGTGTGTGTGTGTATAGACTTTAGCAACCAAAGGAGGTTAAGTGTTGACATGGGCTGCTTCTGTACTTCTAAGTAGAGAAACAGTGTGTTTTTCAGTGAGACAGAGCGAGGGATAGTTATGTGTTTGTTTTGAAGGGAGAGTAAAGGGGAAAGTCTAAGTGAGTGTTGACAGTCGTCGACTGGAGGGAAGGGGTCCAGAGGAGTGTACACTTTTAAGGGAACAGGGGGATCCCATCCATTCATGTTAGAAGGAGAGAGAGTAAATCGAAAATTGAGAGAGAGAAAGAGAGAGAGTAAATTGAGAGAGAGAGAGAGAGATGGGGAGGTTTTAATCAGCTGAGCTTGGTGGTTTAGGGTTGTTGGTATACTGTACACTGTGTCCATGGATAGAGAGAGAAGAGTGATGTTTTAGTCAGCTTTAGTTAAAGTCTTGTAATACATGGGGATGAATAGAGCTGTATGTCATAGCTTAGATTAAGAAGGGACTCTTGTATGGGGATAAGGGGCTGGGTACTGTACGTGCGAGTGTGACAGGCGGCAAATAGGTTGAGAGAGGCAGATCTGATCAGACGCACAGCAACAGTGGAAAGAGCGCGTGGCACAGGGTGAGCACTATCACATCACGTTACACACACACACACACACACACACACACACACACACACACACACACACACACACACACACACACACACACACACACACACACACACACACACACACACACACACACACACACACACACACATACAGACACACACCACATCTCTCTCTCCCTCTTTCCCTCTCCCTCTCCCTCTCTCTCTCTCTCTGTGAATATATTTATAATAAATAGACTCCCTAACCGGGGAGTGTGTGTATTTGCCGGCATATCAGGGCCACTGTGTTTGATAAGAGTGAAAAAGCATGTATGTCATTATTGCATGTGTTTCATCTGTTCACAAGCATCTCTTTATTTACACGTGCAACCGTATTTGTTTTTGTATTATCGTATGGCGGTACGCTAGAATCCTGTGTGTGACTTTCCGTGTGTTTGTTCGCCTGTCCTTAATCTGTGTGTTTGTTCGAGTGTGAGTGTGTTTACATCTCTGTCTGTGTGTAAATGTGTATCCACGGCAGCGCAGGGAATGTTCACTTGTTAGACAGAGTATCAATCTCTGTCTCTGTCTCTCCGTGTCTGTGGTCTGTGTGGGTGATTGGCTCTGCTATTTTTATATATTGATGAGCGAGAGAGAGGGCGGGGGGGAACAGGAGCGAGTGCAAGGGAGAGAAAGAGAGCGAGAGAGAGAGAGAGAGAGAGAGAGGACAGCAAGAGCGAGACGGAAGGAACAGAGAGAGAGCGAAAGAACCTGTCGTGATCTAGTGTAGTTCATTCATAATTCACCCGCCCCACCTTATGGCATCGTTCATTCAGATAATGACCCCCATTGGCTGTGTTCATTTAGGATCTCAGCCCTATATCACCCTGCTAGTCTCAATGAAGAGACCCCCTATGTAGGAGCTCTCACTGTGTCTGGACTCCAAACACCCTGTAACTGACATTTCCCCGTACCCCCCACCAACGGCAATAAACGCCTGATGCAAAAGTCCGATTTCCATGTCATATTTACTTGAAATGAGCCTTCATTTATCCCAGATAAAACATGTGCTTGATCAATTGCTTACCAAAGGCAACTAATGCGGGGCTTCAGCTATTGGTCCTCTTTACTGGTTACCAGCATTGGTCTGGTCTAGTCAAAATAGACATGTCCAGTCCTGTGTAGTCTGGACGTGAGAGTGAAGGCCAGTCAATGTTATAGATACCATCCACCCTAAACCCAATGGGTCAATAACGACTTTCATTTGACACACAGGTCAGCCGTAACAAAGACAGTAATTTCTCTCTTTGAGCTAATTCACGTATACCCTCCTCCCTCCTTCTCTTTCCTCAGCTAAGCGGCGTGTGCGTTTAGTGCTGTGTTAATGCAGTCTAAAGCCGTATAGTGGAACCACAGCATATTAGTGGAAAGAAGAAGGATGGTCTTTGTGTGTCCCCCCAGGTTATAATTGTCATTGACTCTTCAATAGCCACCCTGCTGTGCCCGAATGGAGTCATTGTCCACAGCACAGCGAGCCTGGCTCAATTAGCTCCACTCACGTCAGTAAGAGAGCGCCCAGCGTGTGTGTGTGTGAACAGTGTGTGTGTGTGTGTGTGTGTGTGTGTGTGTGTGTGTGTGTGTGTGTGTGTGTGTGTGTGTGTGTGTGTGTGTGTGTGTGTGTGTGTGTGTGTGTGTGTGTGTGTGTGTGAACAGTGTGTGTGTGTGTGTGTATCCTCTTGCTAACTAACTCAGTCCTTATAAAGCTCGGGTAAAAATAGAGCGGGATGAAAAAAAAAGGTTTTATATTTTGAGAGATGTTCTCATTCCTAGCTGAGGTTGCTGACAGATTTGAAGGGATGATTCTGGTGTGTGTGTGTGTGTGTGTGTGTGTGTGTGTGTGTGTGTGTGTGTGTGTGTGTGTGTGTGTGTGTGTGTGTGTGTGTGAGTGAGTGAGTGAGTGAGTGAGTGAGTGAGTGAGTGAGTGAGTGAGTGAGTGAGTGAGTGAGTGAGTGAGTGAGTGAGTGAGTGAGTGAGTGAGTGAGTGAGTGAGTGAGTGAGTGAGTTTAAGGAGTGTGTCGGACAGGAATGCCACTGCTTGTGTGGAGAGGGCTCTGTCTTGTGTTTTGGTCAGATAAGATGTTCATTTTCCAAATCTGACTTGTGTGTGCACATGTGTGGGTTTCTGTGTGAGTGTGTGTGTTGTTCTGTGTGTGACTGTGCATGATTGCGTGCGTGGTGTGTGTGTTGGTGGAGGTATGGCGTGACGCTGGTTGCTAAGCGAGGCAGGGACGTGGGTGGAAGGATTTCCTGTCGACAGGAGAGTTTGCTTATGCGGGGAGGGCCGTGCCGAGGGGAAGTGTGTGTTGTGTTTTTCTGTGTGTGTGTGTGTGTGTGTGTGTGTGTGTGTGTGTGTGTGTGTGTGTGTGTGTGTGTGTGTGTGTGTGTGTGTGTGTGTGTGTGTGTGTTATTTGCCTCGATCACTCATCAAGCAACACACACACACTCATGAGTAGTCTCTCACATCGCTGTCTGGACAGACAGACCAAACACACACACCACTGTAGGCCAGGGGCATCCAATTTGGAATAGCCCATACATCTATAAGTGGGTGAATGATTGGGCATCATTTGATGTGACAGGCTGGCCCTTCTACTTTCGTGCCAAACCTCCTAGTCTGTTGACTGTTATTTGGGTTGCATAATGTCCTGGCTGGCGTAATTTGGCTGTTCTGTTCTTTTAGATGGACCTCGTGGCACATCCCCCAAAACCCCCATGACGTTATCCCCATAGCATGGACCTGCTCTCTCTCTCTCTCTCTCTCTCTCTCTCTCTCTCTCTCTCTCTCTCTCTCTCTCTCTCTCTCTCTCTCTCTCTCTCTCTCTATCTCTCTCTCTCTCTCTCTCTCGCTCTCTCTGTCCTTCTCTCTCTCGCTCTCACTCTGTTCTTCTCTCTCCCTCTCTCTCTCTGCAGTGATGTCATGTCTGTTTTATTGTGTCCCACACGTGAGGGTTGCCATTGCCATATGCACCATCGGCATGGCTCCCACCATAGTTACGTAATTGACATTGAATGAGAGGGAGGGGTGACGTCAGTCCCTCTGGTCCTCTCCTCTCTGGCTAGCTACAGTGATGTCATAGTTAGAAGCAGCCATACAAAGTCATGGTAGCTAGCGAGAGGGGAGGAGCCAGAGTGTTTTTTTAAACTACCTCAGGACCAATCAGATTTATCTAATGTGTTTACCTCCTTTGCGGCATCCCTCTATGGCAGACACTGTTATCAGATGCATTTAACACACAATCAGGGATTTGGCCCCGTCACTTCATTCAAATAGCAGCCCAGCCACTTGGTTTGGATATAAGGAGGAGGGTTTGGGGCAGGAGAAATGTAATATCACTCAAATTCGTAAATGGAGCTATGGATACAATGATTGACAGTCCATGAGATCATATTTTAAAGCTATACATTGTTTGTAAACAAACACATTGTTTACTAACAATGGAGGAAAACAACTTTATATGGTTATTATATAGTAATACAGGTGTTGTTATTATATAGTAATACAGGTGTTGTTATTATATAGTAATACAGGTGTTGTTATTATATAGTAATACAGGTGTTGTTATTATATAGTAATACAGGTGTTGTTATTATATAGTAATACAGGTGTTGTTATTATATACTTTGGCCGCCTTTCCTTCCAGTTCTCTGCTGCCAATGACTGGAACGAATTGCAAAAATCACTGAAGCTGGAGTCTTATATCTCCCTCTCTAACTTTAAGCATCAGCTGTCAGAGCAGCTTACCGATCGATCACTGTACCTGTACACAGCCAATCTGTAAATAGCACACCAAACTACCTCATCCCCATATTGTTATTTATCCTCTTGCTCTTTTGCACCCCAGTATCTCTACTTGCACATCATCATCTGCACATCTATCACTCCAGTGTTAATGCTAAATTGTAATTATTTTGCCTCTATGGCCTATTTATTGCCTTACCTCCCTACTCTTCTTCTGCATTTGCACACACTGTACATAGATTTTCCTATTGTGTTATTGGCTGTATGTTTGTTTATGTGTAACTCTGTGTTGTTGTTTTTGTCGCACTGCTTTGCTTTATCTTGGCCAGGTCGCAGTTGTAAATGAGAACTTGTTCTTAACTGGCCTACCTGGTTAAATAAAGGTGAAATAAAAAATACAAAAATATGGTAATACAGTAGTTGTTATTATATGGTAATACAGTAGTTGTTATTATACGGTAATACAGTAGTTGTTATTATATGGTAATACAGTAGTTGTTATTATACGGTAGTACAGTAGTTGTTATTATATGGTAGTACAGTAGTTGTTATTATATGGTAATACAGTAGTTGTTATTATATGGTAATACAGTAGTTGTTATTATACGGTAATACAGTAGTTGTTATTATATGGTAATACAGTAGTTGTTATTATACGGTAATACAGTAGTTGTTATTATACGGTAGTACAGTAGTTGTTATTATATGGTAATACAGTAGTTGTTATTATATGGTAATACAGTAGTTGTTATTATACGGTAATACAGTAGTTGTTATTATACGGTAGTACAGTAGTTGTTATTATATGGTAATACAGTAGTTGTTATTATATGGTAATACAGTAGTTGTTATTATATGGTAATACAGTAGTTGTTATTATATGGTAATACAGTAGTTGTTATTATATGGTAATACAGTAGTTGTTATTATATGGTAATACAGTAGTTGTTATTATATGGTAAAACAGTAGTTGTTATTATATGGTAATACAGTGGTTGTTATTATATGGTAATACAGTAGTTGTTATTATGTTATATTTGAGATTCTTCAAAGTAGCCACCCTTTGCACACTCTTGGCATTCTCTCAAACAGCTTCACCTGGAACAGTCTTGAAGGAGTTCTCACATATGCTGAGCACTTGTTGGCTGCTTTTCCTTCACTCTGATGTCCAACTCATCCCAAACCATCTCAATTGGGTTGAGGTCGGGGGATTGTGGAGGCCAGGTCATCTGATGATGCACTCCATCACTCTCCTTCTTGGTCAAATAGGCCTTACACAGCCTGGAGGTTTGTTGGGTCATTGTCCTGTTGAAAACAAATGACTAAGCACGAACCAGATGAGATGGCGTATTGCTGCAGAATGCTGTGGTAGCCATGCTGGTTAAGTGTGCCTTGAATTCTAAGTAAATCACTGACAGTGTCACCAGCAAAGCACCCCCACACCTTACATTACATTACACCTCCTCCTCCATGCATCGCGGTGGGAACCCCACCGCGGAGACCACCCGTTCACCTACTCTGCGTCTCTCACAAAGACGCGGTTGGAACCAAAAATCTGAAATTTAGACTCATCAGACCAAAGGATAGATTTCCACAAGTCTAATGTCCATTGCTTGAGTTTCTTGACCAAGCAAGTCTCTTGTTCTTATTGGTGTCCTTTAGTAGTGGTTTCTTTGCAGCAATTTGACCATAAAGGCCTGATTTACACAGTCTCCTCTGAACAGTTGATGTTGAGATGTGTCTGTTTCTTGAACTCTGTGAAGCATTTATTTGGGCTGCAATTTCTGAGTCTGGTAACTCTAATGAACGTATCGTCTGCAGCAGAGGTAACTCTGGGTCTTCCTTTCCTGTGGCGGTCCTCATGAGAGCCAGTTTCATCATAGCGCTTGATGGTTTTTGCGACTGCACTTGAAGAAACATTTAAAGTTCTTTACATTTTCTGTATTGACTGACCTTCATGTCTCAAAGTAATGATGGACTGACATTTCTCTTTGCTTATTTGAGCCGTTCTTGCCATAATATGGACTTGGTCTTTTACCAAATAGGGCGTCTGTATACCAACCCTACATTGTCACAACACAATTTATTGGCTCAAACACATTAAGAAGGAAAGAAATTCCACAAATTAACTTTCAACAAGGCACACCTGTTAATTGAAATTCATTCCAGGTGACTACCTCATGAAGCTGGTTGAGAGAATGCCAAGAGTGTGCAAAGCTGTCATCAAGGCAAAGGCTGGCTACTTTGAAGAATCTCAAATATAAAATATATTTTTATTTGATATTCTATAATAGAATTAACATCAAATATCCCAGAATGTACCTTTAATTGTCTAAAGGGAGTGGTAGAGGCTTTTGTCTTGAGAATAGCTTGTCTAATGGTCGTTTTATTGTCTTATGCTGTTCTGTTGTAAGAGGGAGATTAGACTTCAGCTGTGAGGCCACTGAGACCTGTAATCGCTGTGCCATTGTAGCGAGGCCACTGAGACTAAGACTGGCTTTGAAACTGATCTCCCTCTGTTGTGTCTCGTAACTGTGTGTGTGTGTGTGTGTGTGTGTGTGTGTGTGTGTGTGTGTGTGTGTGTGTGTGTGTGTGTGTGTGTGTGTGTGTGTGTGTGTGTGTGTGTGTGTGTGTGTGTGTGTGTGTAACTATGTAACCGTAGATACAGTTTTCCGGTGTCTGACCGTTTGACCTGTGTTGTTGATGCTCAACTGAGAAATAACAAAAATCTGAGAGGAGAAAAGAAGGAAAACCAACTGAGAAGGAAGAGGTTGCGACAGAAACTTGGTGACGTTTGCAATTTTAGCCAAAACGTCTGGTTTTTAAAGAAGTCCCAAATAAGTGGAAAAACGGAGAGCAGCCATCTAGTTCTGTGTATCTGGGATTAGAAAAGTAGCTGTCTGTTTTATTCTGAAAGCTTTGTGGCTACACCCATCTATCGCTGACTCCCGCTCTACAGTCTCTTTAACTGGCTGCGTGCACACACACACACACGTACACACACACTGGACTCTCCGAGTCTGAGGAAATCAGAACGGACTTAACCCTTTGTGTACTGTAGACAGCCATGCAAATACATTACGGTGATTTTCCAGCGATTATCTGATTATCTGATTACTGTAAGAACTCAGCTAGACTAAGGCTCAGTCCCAAATGAAACCCTATTCCCTACGTAGTGCACTACTTTAACCAGGGACCATAGTACTCTAGTACAAATTAGTGTGCTATATAGGGAATAGGGTGCCATTTGGCACTCATCCTTAACCTCTCAAGGACAAACCAAACCACACAGCCGTGGTCTAGCTCAATGACCACTATTCAGACACTCAATCCCAAAGTTATAATCACACTCTCAAACTTACACCCTGACACAATAGACATTGGGTATGGACTTTGTTTTGTTCCAAACGTGGTTTTGGTCACGGAATGTTAACCACGGCCACAAACAGTAGAACTCAAAGCAGCATCATCACACTTAAAATCCCTAAACTGATCCTCTGGCCCCTCCTTCTCTTTTTCCTGTCTTCCCTCTGCCGGTCTCCCCTCTGTCTGTCTCTTTCTCTTTCTCCCTCTCCCCAACTCTCCCTCTCTCCGTACCCCCTCTCTCTCTCCCTCTCTCTCTTTCTCTCTCTCCCCACCTCTCTCTCTCTCTCTCTCTCTCTCTCTCTCTCTCTCTCTCTCTCTCTCTCTCTCTCTCTCTCTCTCTCTCTCTCTCTCTCTCTCTCTCTCTCTCTCCCTCCATGTGGGGGCCTGTTCCCTGGCAGGACGAGGGGAAAAAATACCTTCCCATATGATATAAACACAGTGGGCCCAGCAGTGTGTGTGTGTCACCTGAGACGACGGCTGGGCTGCACCACAGCAAATGGGAACAGCTGCCTTCCAACCATTGGTCACGAGTGTGTGTGTCTCCCGTGTCACACACATTCTCAGATCCTTCACTAACCATCTATTAACAGACACACAACACAAAACAGCGTGCTGACTTACAGTACAAGTACACTCTCAACCTCCCTAGCATCTCACAGTCAATTTAGCCTAACATCTTTAGACCAACAGAGCAGCACTTTCCCTGACAATTCATTCATAACAAATAATATACAGTGATTCAAAATAAACATTCAATTCAATACTGTTACTCATCACTTTCTCTCTCAGCTGATTTGACTCAAACCAAATTCATCTCTGCTCCTCTCTTGTGTAAGAGAGTGTGAGTGTTCTCTCGCTCTCTCTCTCTCTCTCTCACGCTCTCTCTCTCTCTCTCTCCTGTCTCTCTCTCCTCTCTCTGTATATCTCTCCCCTCGTCTCTCCCCCATCTCTCTCCCCCCTTCTCTCACGCTCCCTCCCTCCCTCCCTCCCTCCCTCCCTCCCTCCCTCCCTCCCTCCCTCCCTCCCTCCCTCCCTCCCTCCATCTCTCTCTCTCTCTCTGAGGGAATGTCCTTGGCCCATCTGACTTGCGTCCTCCCTCTGAGCTGTCCGTCAACCCCCGGCGCCGGGCCTCTCCCCTGCCAGGCAGCCAATCAGAGCAGGAGGTGTAAATTATGTCAGATAGCGTATGGTCTGAGAGGCGGGGCCTCCCTCCAGGTGATCCATTATAAAGACACCTCTTATTATTATTATTAAGTGTTGGAGGGGCCACTGTAGGAGAGGCCCTTAATGAAAGTGGAGCAGGGAGAGAGAGAGCAGTGTGTCTGTGTGAGCGCGAGAGCTGAATATTCAGCAGCTGCTACCAGACTTGCTGACTCCTCGCGTTCATGCTCTGAATATAACGTATGATATAAGGCTTACACACCAACACGCCTCTGATGCACTCTGAGAGGGTATGCGTGTGCCCGTGCGTGCGTGCGTGTGTGTTTACAGTATCTACTAGGAGTTTTGTAACTGAGCCACTGGATCCTCTTTCCCAGTATCTTGCTGGTGTACTGTAAGACACTGTAAAGAAAATGGGGGGGGGGAGACTTCAGGAGAATATAATGCAGGTATGCAGGAGTTTACCGGGGAGATTTAGGAGAGAATGTGGAAAACGGAGAGAACTGCACGCGTTTGGAGGAGACTGTGGTAGATGAAACACCACGGCAGTGCATAGCAGACAGATGTACGTCCCAAATGGCACCCTTTTCCCCCTAGTGCACTACTTTAATCAGGGCCTTAGTGCACTATAAAGAGATCGGAGGGAATAGGGTGCCATTTGGGATGCAGAGAGACTTTATAGGAATGTAGACGGAACAGAGGGACTCTAGAAGTGTGTTAGGGTTCTGAGAGCTCTGGTTCTGATAGGAAACAGATTGTTGTTTTTCCCCCTCAGATCTCTGGTGGTTGTGTCTCGGGTCACGACTCTGAGGAGAGGGTTGAGGCCTGCTTTGATGATGAATATGGATCAGGTGCTCTAAATGTCAGCTCCCAGTACTTCTTCTTCTCTGCTCTCATCCTTCTCTCCTCTCTCATCCTTCTTTCTTTTTCTTTCTTTCTTTCTTTTTCTTTCTTTCTTTCTTTCTTTCTCTCTCTCTTTCTTTCTTTCTTTCTTTCTTTCTTTCCTCAATTCCCTGTCATCTGTGCAGTATCCATGGATCAGGATCCATGGATCTTCTCTCTCCTCTCGTCTCATGTCCTCTCATCCCCCATATCCCCTGGATGAAGCCCTCTCCCTGAGCTCCACATCTAATCATGGCACCATCATTTCTCACTCTAATTCTTTTGGCAGGGCCTGTCAAACAGCATACGCTAGAGGACACTGTGACTTTGAGATGCTGCTAATGACACAAGGATATTTCCCCCTCGCTCTTTGGTGATTAGAGAGAGAGAGAGGGAGAGAGGGAGGCAGGGATATGGGTGGGAGAGGCAGAGAGAGGTGATAGGAGCAAGGCCGAATTACCGAACAGGCACACAGGTCTACGTCCCCCAGGGCCCCCGATCTCCAAGGGGCCCCCAACAAAAATAATATTATTTTATTTTATTTTTTGGGTCCCCTGGAGGTCGGGGCCCCCCAGATTACATACAGTACCAGTCAAAAGTTTGGACACACCTTCTCGTTTAAGAGTTTTTCTTTATGTTTACTATTTTCTACATTGTAGAATAATAGTGAAGACATAAAAACTATGAAATAACACATATGGAATCATGTAGTAACCAAAAAAGTGTTAAACAAATCTAAATATATTTGATATTCTTCAAAGTAGCCACCCTTTGCCTTGATGACACTCTTGGCATTCTCTCAACCAGCTTCATGAGGTATTCACCTGGAATGCATTTCAATTAACAGGTGTGCCTTCTTAAAAGTTAATTTGTGGAATTTCTTTCCTTCTTAATGTGTTTGAGCCAATCAGTTGTGTTGTGAAAAGGTAGGGGTTGTATACAGAAGATAACCCTATTTGGTAAAAGACCAAGTCCATATTATGGTAAGAACAGCTCAAATAAGCAAAGAGAAACGACATTCCATCATTACTTTAAGACATGGAGGTCAGTCAATGTGGACATTTTCAAGAACTTTGAAAGTTTCTTTGAGTGCAGTCACAAAATCCATCAAGCGCAATGATGAAACTGGCTCTCATGAGGACCGCCACAGGAAAGGAAGACCCAGAGTTACCTCTGCTGCAGAGGATAAGTTCATTAGACTTACCAGCCTCAGAAATTGCAGCCCAAATAAATGCTTCACAGAGTTCAAGTAACAGACACATCTCAACATCAATTGTTCAGAGGAGAATGCGTGAATCAGGCCTTTATGGTCGAATTGCTGCAAAGAAACCACTACTAAAGGACACCAATAAGAAGAAGAGACTTGCTTGGGCCAAGAAACACAAGCAATGGACATTAGACCGGTGGAAATCTGTCCTTTGGTCTGATGAGTCCAAATTTGAGATGGTTGGTTCCAACCGCCGGGTCTTTGTGAGATGCAGAGTAGGTGAACGGGTGATCTCCGCATGTGTGGTTCCCACCGTGAAGCATGGAGGAGGAGGTGTGATGGTGTGGGGGTGCTTTGCTGGTGACACTGTCGATAATGTATTTAGAATTCAAAGGACTATCGTTTGTTTTTCAACAGAACAATGACAAAACACACCTCCAGGATGTATAATGACTATTTGACCAAGAAAGAGAGTGATGAAGTGCTGCATTAGATGACCTGGCCTCCACAATCACCTGACCTCAACCCAATTGAGATGGTTTGGGATGAGTTGGACCACAGAGTGAAGGAAAAGCAGCCAACAAGTGCTCAGCATATGTGAAGTCTTGAAGGAGTTCTCACAAATTCATTCCAGGTGACTACCTCATGAAGCTGGTTGAGAGAATGCCAAGAGTGTGCAAAGCTGTCATCAAGGCAAAGGGCGGCTACTTTGAAGAATCTCAAATATAAAATATATTTTGATTTGTTTAACACTTTTTTTGTAACTACATCATTCCATATGTGTTTCTTCATAGTTTTGATGTCTTCACTATTTTTCTGCGTAGTAAAAATTAAGAAAAACCTTTGAGTGTGTAGGTGTGTCCAGACTTTTGACTGGTACTGTATGATAGTAAAATGTGTAGTATTGCAGGAAATTAGCTTGAAAATGCCAACATTTTCTCTCAGCCTCATTGCAAAATGTGAACAATAGCATGAGGGGGGGGGGGGGGGGGGGGGTACGGTAGTATGGCCCTGGATAGGAGAAGATGAGCTGACGATAATCACAAGAGAGAGGTGAAGGAGAGGGAGTGCGAGAAAGAAAGGTCGGTTAACTGCAAAACTCTTTTTCTAGCCTTCTTTATGTGGCAAAGCACGTTGTGATTCTCATCCACATTCTCAACCAAACTTGCTGGGGAGCAGAGGAAGCCAAAAGTGGGCGGGTCTCTGTAACAGCCGTTTCAGTGGTTGTTGCCATGGCAATAAGTGTCGTGGACAAATTGTTGGCTAGTGGCTGAGGGCCCGTGCTGTTGTTCGATACAGATGAGGGAGGGAGGGAGGGAGGGAGCGAGGGAGAGAGGGAGAGAGGGAGAGAGGGAGAGAGGGAGAGAGGGAGAGAGGGGGAGAGGGAGAGAGGGGGAGAGGGGGGGAGAGAGAGAGAGAGAGAGAGAGAGGCGCCTACAGCGTACTGTGTATTAAATGCAGAGCACACTACTCTGTGCAGGCCAAGCCAACCACTACTCTGTGCAGGCCCAGCCAACTTTCCCACTTTAAAGCTTCCAAACACACATAAAACCCATTAAGTTCACTCTGTCTGTCTACGCCCACCTCTTTTAGAGTAAAACCAATGAATCTTCAATCTAGTCTCCTGTTTTAATTTGTGCAATGGCTCCTTTGCATATAGGCGATACCTTCTGAGCTGGCCATATATCAAACATACACTGATACTTGAACACACACTTGTGTATAGAACACAGAGTGCCAGGAGGGAGCTGCAGTAACTGTCAAAACGGAAGAAATGTGTGTGTGTGTGTGTTTGTATGGTGTGTCACAGAGAGTCTGAAATATAGAAGTTAGAGGGCCTTTGGGCTCTTACATTTTTTTATATTTTAAAGCCTGACCTGAGGCCAGTGCACAGTGCTCAACGTTAGACTTAAAGTCATAGTCAGTCTGCTCTGCTGTCTGTGTGTGTCCTCCCCTAAGGGAGCTGGAGGCTGCACACTCACCGGTCACCTTCACTGCACTACACTGACCTCAGATCAGCCAGAAGAGTTGGGGTTGTTTGTGTAGAAGTTTAGTCAGTTCAGGGAGAGAGGGAGTGGTGACTGTGGAATCATAGTGAAGGCTGCCTTTCTGTGTGATGTGTCATATTATGGTGATTGACAGACGGCTTAGTAGCGTGTCGTACGCTTCTCATTTATTTCCACTGTTACTGCTGACAGCTAATCATTTGTTTGATACATGTGTCTGTGACTACTTTTGATTCGCACTTCAATTAATTACATTCTGTATGGCATGTTAATACAGCATATTGTTTTTTCAAGTGCTGGTCATGTGTTTGATAGTGTGTCTTTGATACTGTAAAAACTAGGTCTCTCTATGGTCTCTGTGTGTGTGTGTGTGTGTGTGTGTGTGTGTGTGTGTGTGTGTGTGTGTGTGTGTGTGTGTGTGTGTGTGTGTGTGTGTGTGTGTGTGTGTGTGTGTGTGTGTGTGTGTGTGTGTGTGTGTGTGTGTGTGTGTGTGTTCCTGGGCAGCTCTAAGGAGAATAACACAATGAACCCTGACCTCTGTCTAATAAACTCCCTAGGCTCTGTAGCAGGGCGAGAGGCAACAGAGAGACACACACAGGACTATCCTGTCCCATTGGTTAACTGGCCTCACATGTTTGCCCTGTGGAGCCCTGCTAGTTGTTGTCAAGGGACCACAGGGAATGGAAACTGAAACTGATTTCATTGACTCAAGCAGCTAGAGAAAACCACAACCTTTTGTACACCAATGTTGTGCACATATAGGAGGTTATTATTTACTCACCGTCTCTCTCTCTCTCTCTCTCTCTCTCTCTCTCTCTCTCTCTCTCTCTCTCTCTCTCTCTCTCTCTCTCTCTCTCTCTCTCTCTCTCTCTCTCTCTCTCTCTCTCTCTCTCTCTCTCTCTCTCTCTCTCTCTCTCTCTCTCTCTCTCTCTCTCTCTCTCTCTCTCTCTCTCTCTCTCTCTCTCTCTCTCTCTCTCTCTCTCTCTCTCTCTCTCTCTCTCTCTCTCTCTCTCTCTCTCTATCACAGGCCCCATAGGGCTCTGGTCAATAGTAGTGCACTATAGTAATATGGTGCCATTTGGGATGCACATTATGAGATTTTGTATTCATTCTATTCTCCCTTCAGTGGCCAATTCACTGAAGGCTTCGAAAGGACTGTAAGGTCTCTGGTTTATAATGTATTCTCAATTAGAGACAATTAACCATGTGAACCTGACTGACCTGAGCACAGTTTTGACACCCTCTTAATAGACTGTCTCGCTGAGGATTTCATGAACCTCTTCACCCCTGTAAACATTTGGTCCTCGTGCCACTCATTATAGAGAAGAGGTGTATGTTGTAAGAGAGGCGAAGGGTTAAATACACACAGTTCAAACTCACAGACGAACACACACACACACTCACTCACACACTTAGCCAACGCTGCTGTCCCATGTTATAGAGACACTAAACCACTGGGCACTTCCTGGTTCACACTGTATTTAAATACTGTATCCCTGACATAGCTCATTCTATAATTTCTACTGTCGTCCAGTGGATTTTAGTTACACTGTTTATACACACCACATATGTATTTATATATTGTATTCTTGACATAGCTCACTCTAATATATCTACTGCTGTACATATCATTCTTAGTGTATCTAGTGTAAATTCATCCAGTGTATATAGATAGAGATTGCATTTGGATTACCGTTACAGTGCTGTTTGAGTTGTTAATTGGATACATTCCAATGATACTTGATTTCTTGATTTCATTACTTTTTTTGTTGTTGTATTATTTGTGTACTTGTTTGACATTTTACTGCATTGCCAGGATCTAGTAATGTAAGCATTTTGCCGCACCCGCCGTAACATCTGCTAAACTCTGTAACTCCAATACGCTTTGATTTGATTTGAAATATGATTCCACCTTCTGCGAATTTCCCGCTCAACAAATGTTTGCTGCTTTGGGATTGTATTGTTGACTTGGCACTTGTCTTGCTTTGAGAGGAGCCATCTTGTGCGGTAAGATGGACATCAGTGACCTCGTCAAGAGGTTTGGACATTGATGTGTGTGCGAATAGAGGCACCGGTGGTTCACTGGGGGATTCCATTAGACTCAGGAAAAAATTGGGTGTCAAGGTCAAGAAGGTCGTAGGGTCGTGTACACAAGATTTTAATTAAACATGTACACACACACACACACACACACACACACACACACGCTGTCAGTCTGTCAAGCCTCTAGTAGGAAGTACCCCTCCCTTCAACGATCAAGTCTGAACTTGAGCAAGAACTCTCGTTGTCCTTTAACAGTCAGTCATCAGGGGGTTGTATAAACGTTGTATACAAGTTTGTTTAGGGCTCAAAGTGTGTTAAGGAGAGGTTTCTGAAAACTCTAGGGTATGAATACACGGCTCTGCGCTGCGCCTCGCTACGGCTCGCACACACACTCATAACACAGGCCCTAACTGGAAGGAGTTTGTTGTCATAGCAACAGTAAAATTAGATGACTTTACTGTCAGCCGTAATGTGTCATGGCCCTGCCTCGCCTGGTGCCTTGCCTGCCGTCATGGCAACGTAACAAGAAAACGCTCCCTGTGTGTTCCGTTGTTCCCTTCTCCTCGACGACCGACGCCTCGACGACGTCCAACTGGGAACCATGTCACACCAGTAACCTTCCCTGTTCCCTCGCTGCCATCCACACCTTGACGCGCCTGTCACCGCTATATAGCTCAACCCTTCGCTTACCTTTCTTTGTTTATCCCCTTTCTATTTTCAGGGCTTTTCAGGACTAGGAATATCTATTGTCGAGCTTCGGAGGAGATTTCAATTTGTTACAGTCAACGTGAGTACTGGTGCAACAACATGGCTCCGTCAGGTAGCTGCTGTTGATTCCCGGGGATATCGTCAGTTAAGGAGGAACTATAGATAACAGATATCTACAGACTGGAAGCTAGATGACAGATAAAGCTGCTCTAGGCTACTGTTTGGTTGTCGTATAAACACATATATGACTGCCATGGTCCATGCAGCCTACAGACATTTATGGAGGAAGAAAAGGTTCAATCAAATCAAACTTTATTGGTCGCGAACACATCTGCGGATGTTATCACAGGTGCGGTGAAATGCTTGCGTTACTAGCTGCAACTGTGCAGTAATACTGCACCGAGCAATACAAAAACAATACGCACAATCCAGAAAGAAAGAAATGTCGGAACGAATCCAAATAGCAACCCAACGATCAGATACATCTGCCTATCTGAAAGATGCTTGGAATCTAAAGACGCTTTAGGCTGTTTGGCGGCCATATGCACAGCACACATACAATGTATGACTAACAGGCTCCGAGACCGTTTCTATCTACAAGCCATCTGACTGGACTGACCACCTGCTCTTATTCTTCGCACCTTAGCACACATCACAACTACTGCTATCAGACTCCTATTATACCGCTCAATTTATACCCCCCCCCAATATATGTGTAAATATTGGACTATAAATGTGCCTTCCTGTATTATACTTGTGCTAAAATGTCTATTCTATTCTACTGAGCCATTTACTTTGTTTGTATTCTTATTTTTGTACTATTTAGTATTCTATGTTGCGTTGCCGAGAAGGAACCTGCAAGAAAGCATTTCGTTGGACGATGTATACCATGCGTTTCCCCTACACACGACTAATAAAGCTTGATACTTCAAACTACTATACAGAATAGAGTCTATAGTCCCATGCATATTTTTTATGAGGACAAGAGAAAACATATTGACAGATGTCAAAACCATAGGCTAGTGCTTGGTGGCCATCATCATACATTGTCTACCGTACAACCTACAGTAAATACATGTGTTCTATTCTATATATATATAGCTCAGTCCTTGTAACTCGGTGAAGAAGAATTATCAGAGCAGGAAGGAGGAGTAGCTTCCCAAATAGCACCCGATTCCCTTCATAGTGGGCCCATAGGGCCCTGGTCAAAAGTAGTGCACTATATAGGGAATAGGGCCCTGGTCAAAAGTAGTGCACTATATAGGGAATAGGGTGCCATTTGAGACGCAGAGCTGTTGTTCTGTGGTGAAAGCGGCTCAGAGGGGGCCGGGAGCCATGGCAACGTGACAGCTGTCATAGCTAGGGGGGAAGGGGATGGATGTTGACAGCTGTCCGTCAATCAGCCAGAGAGAAGAGTCAGATCGGGGGATGATTTCCTTGGCTCAAAGCATGATCACACAGGGTGAGCTGGCTACTACATATCTCCTGCTGGGATTAATCCTATCCTTGTGTGTGTGTGTGTGTGTGTGTGTGTGTGTGTGTGTGTGTGTGTGTGTGTGTGTGTGTGTGTGTGTGTGTGTGTGTGTGTGTGTGTGTGTGTGTGTGTGTGTGTGTGTGTGTGTGTGTGTGTGTGTGTGTGTGTTCATTTCCATCTTGCGATCATCTTACCAACAGAAGACGCCACCTAACACAGGATATAAGCATTTACTATGCAGTCAATTTAGCTACTGTTCTAGCAATTCATCTGCAGTTATCTAATGCATTCTAACGCTCATCTTATCTTCACTGGTTGGTGTGATTGTTACAGCAACCATTCCTGAGGATCCCATCAAAACTGTCTCTCAAAACCCACTGTAGAAGCATCAGAGTTGCAGACATGACTTGATGCATAGTAACCCAGTCTTGTGCTCTCTTTCCCTCCCCCATCCAGGAGAGAGCCTAGGGCTGGATGGGACCCACCATGCCGCCCAGTAAGAAGGCCCAGAGCCCCAGCAGCGGTTTGGGAGCGACCCGGGGTCTGAGTCCCCTCTACAGGGAGGCGGAGGCAGCCGACCTGTCCCTGTCTCTGTCGGCCTCCTTCTCCAAGGCCGAGGACGAGGAGCTCACCAGCCTCTCCTGGCTCCACGAGAGCACAGACCTTCTCAACAGCTTCTCTCACTCGGGGCTCCGCTCCGTCTCCCCCCTGCAGGACCCCGACGGTCACCCTCTACCCCCGCACTCCCCCTCCTCCTCCTCCCCTTCCCCCGACCCATGTGATTCTTCCCCATACGACCTGGCCACGGGAGCCAATCGGAAGCCTCCGTACTCGTTCAGCTGTCTGATCTTCATGGCAATAGAGGACGCGCCATCCAAGAGGCTGCCGGTGAAAGATATCTATGGTTGGATCCTGGAGCATTTCCCGTATTTCGCTAGCGCCCCTACTGGTTGGAAGAACTCGGTGCGCCACAATCTGTCGCTTAATAAGTGTTTCAAGAAGGTGGACAAGGACAGGAGCCAGGTAAGGAGGAGGCTAGCAAAGACACACACACACGTACGCACACGCTCACACACACACACACACACACACCCCACACACACACAACACACACAGCTGCACCACACTCTCTCGCTCTCTCGCTCTCTCTCCCTTTCTCTTTGTTTGTTTGAGGTGCTTGGACTCATTTCAAATTCAGTTATCAGGAGAACAGCCATTTCAATCTCAGAGTCAAACATATCCAGTATTTTGTCTACACATGTACAAGGAATTGCTTTATCAATACTTCATCATCTCACTGAATTCCAACTAAAAAGCAGAAGTTTGGAGTTTTCTGGAGGGAAAAGCCTTTCAGTTTTGATTTAAATCTTGATCTGGTTTCTTCTAAAGGCTTAAATATTTCACTAATCATTCTCCTATTTCAGGAGCTGGTTACATGCAGGCTATATATTTATAAGGAAAATAATTCCCATAACCAATTAATACTAAAAGTTGTAATAACATTAATGTCAAAGGATAATCAGATATCATCTGCCCATGGGAAAGTATAAGTAAACACTGGAAGAAAGGGACACACTCACTGAAGTATTCTTTACGTTTTAATGTCTTATTTTTTCAGCCAGGTCACCCGTGATATAAGTCATTCTTCGACATCCATCCATGTCTGAGGATGTCGTGAAATGACGTGAAAACACTTCAAAATTTGACGTTTGGAACAAACTTTGAAAGCTGGCGTTTGAGGAACATGGCTGAGCGTCCAATTCTGGCGTGAGACTGTGAGAGCTGGTTGAATTGTTTTGCAGCAGAGGTCAGAACTAAGGGACGTGTTTCGGCGACAGCCGAGCGTTTGGAGAACAACAGACACCCACCCATATTTACCGATGACGTCACGTTGTAGTACTGCTGCTTTCTTTTATTCACAATCATTATTTACATACATTACTTACATACATTTCCTACTGTTTTCCACCAAAGAGCCTGTTGCTCAAAGGCAGAAACCTAACAGAAGTTCTTCATTCAAGCCTCTACGGCTCTGTTTGTAAGGCATAGAAAATCTTCTCTGTCACTTCCTCATTTAAGTGGCTATACAACTTCTAAGCCCTGGAACCTCAGTTGGCACACATCATGTCTGACCGCATTACAGTGTCTGGACACAGGGGACAGTTCACTGTGATGCATTTCTTTCTTCGCCCTCGTACGGGAAAGAAAATGTATGTCGGGGGTAGAATTTCCTGTAAAGCAAAATTTGTGGTCTATTTACTCAAGTGCCCATGTGGCTATTATTATGTTGGGAAGTCTAAGTGAGAGTTGAAAGTTCGTATTACAGAGCACAAGAGCAGAGCACCCCTGCAGCCAGACACCATGTGTCTTCTAATGAAGTTCATATGTGAGAATTGCCAGAACAATCCGAGATGCCAAAAATATATTTCACTCCCTCTGGCATATAATTACCCATAAGGCTTGTATTATGTACACTATACAGGCTTTAGCTTGTGCATTAGATTCTTTATCAAATGGACTTGTGAGCTCTAAACTACATTTGACCAGCACATGAACCACTGCCTTTCCCTTGTGAGTGAATGTGATATGTGGAAAGACAAAATGTACAAACTGTATCGTGTGTGTGTGTGCGTGTGTGTCTGCCCTTAAGTTACTCTGTCATCTGGCCCCTTGACTACAACTGCATAGAGTTTGCCTTGTATACATATCTCCATAGTAACTAGGTTGCAGTTGACATAAAAGTATGCTGTTGCTGTGGCGACGGGAAAACTGATTTGGCTATACTGACTTTGAGTATGTGTGCCCGCCCTTGGGTTTGTACAAGAATGTGTGTGTGTGTGTGTGTGTGTGTGTGTGTGTGTGTGTGTGTGTGTGTGTGTGTGTGTGTGTGTGTGTGTGTGTGTGTGTGTGTGTGTGTGTGTGTGTGTGTGTGTGGGTGTGTGTGTGAGTGAGTGTGTGATGGCAAGGACAGAAAGGTGCAGTTGGCAGGGACATTTTTTTCCTCTCACACAGACAGTTTAAGACAGCCAATTAGTTAACTCTTCAATTCTGTCAAATACCCGCTCAGCCCAAACTGACTACCAACTGTTACAGGAACAGAAAATAAAGTGTTACATAAAGACGCATACCTCAGTATACACACAAGAATATGTGCCTGTGTCTTAAAACAGCTATTTTACCTGAGAAAAAGGCTGGTTTGTATGGAAGCATAATGATGTCAACTGTGTAATTTCAAGGAAAGACTAACGTTACTATAGCATTCAACTACTGTCTTTCTAAGGAGAAGCTGTTTTTCCTGGGTTTATTTCCATTTGAAATGCCTTTATCTATAGCTGGCTTTCCTCTGTCTGTTTATCTCTGAATTGAGCACAGTACGGGTCGGGTAAGCATTTTTACATTGCATTATATTTCACATTAACATCAAGCTAGTGGGGAGGGAAAATCTTCCAATTGGACTGGGGTTTAGTATAGTGAACAGTCTTGGTTGGTCCACGGGCTAAGTCCTTGCTAGGCCTTGGCTTGGAAGAAAAAAGCCTTTTTTGCAAATGCACCAAATTATATTTCCATTAATTTAGAGAGGTGGAGACTATTATGACAAGACACTATTTGTTCCAGAGAGTGTGTTTCTGGGTCATATCCAGGCAGACGACAAGACTACTGACTGGGGTTAGCTTATTGTAAGCCTGTGTGTGTGTGTGTGTGTGTGTGTGTGTGTGTGTGTGTGTGTGTGTGTGTGTGTGTGTGTGTGTGTGTGTGTGTGTGTGTGTGTGTGTGTGTGTGTGTGTGTGTGTGTGTGTGTGTGTGTGTGTGTGTGTGTGTGTGTGTGTGTGTGTGTGTGTGTGTGTGTGTGTGTGCGTGCGTGCGTGCGTGTGTCTGTGCGAGACAGCCAGAGGGCTCAAGTCTCACGGTTTCCATGGTGTTGTTTACAAACAGGATTCCTCCATTGGTGAATGAGAAGCCTTAATGACAGGACACGGTGTTGTGCTCATAACACACGTACGCACACACACACACACACACACACAGCGTCGTATTGGTTATGAAATCAAAGCTGAAAAGTGGGTTATGAAGAAACAGTTCTGCATGAAAAACAGTTCAAAACGAGCTATTTCGTCAATCCAATACTCTCAACGCTTTCCCAAGGTATTGGGATCAGACCGTTATCTAACCTAACCTTGCCTCTAGTGTATGAAACAACTTTGAACTAAATCTCTGTTTTCATTGTTGGCTAAAGTGGAAACAGACTGGTAACCAGGCTAACTCAAGATCCATAGCAACAGATCTCTGGTAAAAGTGGTGTTTCAGGGTCTACATGGAACTCAAAAGGTTTCTACCTGGAACCTAAAAGGGTTTTTCAAATGGCTCTCCTGTGGGGTTCAACAAGGGTTCTTCTAAGATCCTCAAAGTTCTTCAAAGAACCTTACGGTTCTTGGGACTGAAAATTGCCAGCAAAAGGTTCTTCCAAGAACCCAATAGGAGGTGGGGTTCATCGAGGAGCCTCCTTAGTTGGTGGGGGTTCTTGCAGGAACCTAACTGCCCAACTGAAACATTTAGATTTGAATTTGGAAGGGAAGCAGGTGCAGGCACTTAACTGAAAGATGTAAAGATCTCCTCAATTTAAGGTAAGGTTTGTCCTTTGTATGATCTACATTTATATTGTTTAATGATGATACCATCTATCTTTTCATATTTGTGCAAATCTTTCTAAAACAGAAAATGGACACAATTCAATGGATATCAATCAACAAAGAGGTAAGAATATGTAGGCTATAAGAATATGTTGAAGGCTAGCTGTATTGAGTACATATGACTAAACTGCTCACCTTTATGTCTGTGTCTGCAGGTATGAAGACGAGGAGGCATACAGAGGTATGTCAATAGGTATTGGTAAATTATTATGCAGATCACATTTACCATATTCCTCTCTTACTTCTTCAATGAATATCCCATAGGCCTCTACATTTACCACAAAAAACAAGGTATGAATACTGTAGTGTGCATGTTTTGTTAATCATCTGTATAATTACTATTCTTTGGGATTCACAGAATTCACCCTCCCTACACCTCTGATGAATATAACAGGAAACCTGTTCGATCACCATGCACTGCAAAATCATTCTGGCTATGGATACGGAGAACCTCAATACATTAACATCAACACGCCATTGGACTTGGGGCTCTGCTGGGAGTTTACCTCATATTTAGATTTTTTTATTCTGCTTTGCCACTAAAATCATAATAAACACTGACAACTAAAATATAGTGTTATTGTTGTAATTTATATTATTATTATTAATATTAATAATAGTAATAGGGGAGGGGGGGGTAGTTCAAAATGAACCCCAAAAGGTTCTTCAAAAGTTTCTTTGAGGATCCATTAAAAGGGGTTCTTTAAAGAACTTATAGGGGTTCCCCCACCGTTTCAATTTGAAGAACCCCTGAAGCATACTCCATGAACCTTTGCTTTTTAGAGTGTATGGGGACAGCTGAAGAACCCTTTTAGGTTCTAGATCCTTTTTTTTTAGTGTAGGGTTGGTCACAGCAGATGAAGAAAAACAGATCCTATGTTTTCAATGACTCTTCAATGTATTTGGAACAAAGTGTTCTCTGATATAACCTTGTCTGCCATTATACTATGATGCATCTCAGAACCATGGCAACACTCAGATCCCTGGTATGTGGTTGGTTGAAGAGATATACAGTATTAGGGTCAGTAACAGCAGGGCCATTTAATATCTCCCCCCTCCCCCCTCTCTCTCTCTCCTCTCTGCCTTCTTTTCCTAGTGGGTCCCAGACTACAGACTACAGTTTATGTAACAGAGGAAACAGATGTGGGGAGCATACAACTCCTCTCTTTCTCTCTGTCTTCCATTCAGTCTGTCTGTCTTTCATTCTCTCTCTCTCTCTCTCTCTCTCTCTCTCTCTCTCTCTCTCTCTCTCTCTCTCTCTCTCTCTCTCTCTCTCTCTCTCTCTCTCTCTCTCTCTCTCTCTCTCTCTCTCTCTCTCTCTCTCTCTCTCTCTCTCTCTCTCTCTCTCTCTCTCTCTGCTGTGGGACTGAGTTTCTTCATCCCGCTCCTGCTGCTTTTCATACCGCGCCGCCTCCTGCTGTCTTCTTGTCTGACTCCAACCCGCTCCCGCAAGAAATGGTCCCGAATCCGACTGCAGTCCCGCAATGTTATTTTAGGTGTATGTGACCCAGCTTGCTTTGCAGCCCAGGTCCCAGCAATTTTGAGACCACACATATAGGCGTAATTGATCTTGCACGCCTCAAGAAAGAGAAGGAAGGTAGGCCACTGGACGTGAATCAGCAAGAATTAGGCTATTCGAGTATGTGAATATTGCTAACAAACAGGTGCTTTAACACAAGAACACGTACACGACAGAAAGACGACCGTTCTCAATAATCTGCGGGACTAAAAAATATTTTCATTCCAAAGTTGTCTGTCTGACCGCCCGCTCCTGACCGCAGCATGAAAAATGCTCTCAGCCTGGCCACAGGTCCCGTGGGATGCCCTCGGGAATGCAGCTCTTTAGCCTACACCACTCTGTGTATACTCTTTACAATCAGTGTATTTCTGTCTTTTCACATATTTGTGCTCTCTGTTAATAGTGTCTATTAAGACATATGTTTCAAGGTTTAAGTTTTGTTCTAAACTGGGTGGTTTAAGCCCTGAATGCTGATTTGGCTGACAGCCGTGATATATCAGACTGTATACCATGGGTATGACAAAACATTGTTGTTATTGCTCTAATTACATTGGTAACCAGTTTATAATAGCAATAAGATACCTCAGGGGTTTGTGGTATATTACCAATATACCACGGCTAAGGGCTGTATCCAGGCACTCCAGGCAAGTGTTTAAATTGTGCAGTATTAGCAATAGTAAATAAGAGTCTGGTAGCAGCAGTTGTGATGTGTGTGTGTTTGTGTGCAGAGAGTCAGTGCAGGTGGTCAGTCCAGTTCAAGTGTTCAGCAGTCTGATGGCTTGTAGATCGAAACTGTCTCTGAGTCTATTGGGATCAGACGTCATGCTCCGATACCATCTGCCCAACGGTGAGGGAGTAAACAGCTCGTGGCTGGAGCGTGTGGGGTCCTTGACGATGCTGTGGGCCTTCCTCTGGCACCGTTTCTAGTAGATATTCTAGATGGGTGGGAGCACGGTACTGATGTACTGAGCCTTCTTCAACACCCGCTGGAGGGCCTTGTGGTTGTGGACGGAGCAATTGCCGTATCAGGCCGTGATCCGACTAGTCAGGATACTCTCGATGGTGCAGAAGTAGTATTTGGAGAGGTGCCGTGCCGTGTTTCCTAAGCCGCCTAAGGAAGTAGAGACCGTGTTGCACCGTTTTGACGAGTGTTGGTGGTGTTGGTCCATGTCAAGTCATTGGTGATGTCTGTGTAACCAGCTCAGATATTTTTAAGGGTTAAAGCTAGCATTGGGTTTCTATTTATCTGATCCTAGATCTGTTGTTAAGGGCAACTTCTACCTCCTGGAGCCATGTGACTTCAGGGTTTCCGGCAGCCTTCCCAGAACACTTTATAAACACAGATGGGCAGTGGCGTGGAACCAGGTTGGGTTGGGTCGTAGTGTAGGCACAGAACACTGAGCACACATGCAGCTGGTTATTCTAGGAACAAGGCTCTTTCCAAGACACTAAGACAGGGGGGAAAAAACAGTGGTGACCAGCCAACCCAAATTGAAATAGCTTAGGCACTGTTGTTTTAGTTGAGCGACGTCAGAGAGAGATAAACACTCAATGTAAACTAGTGGGACTAGTCTCTGCTGGTAAACGCAGCTATATATCCAGATATATCTCTCATTCATCCCCATTGCGATGGCTGGCACGAAGGGCATCACCAAACAAAGAATCTCCACTTCTTTCTGTACTTGGCCATCTTCTCCACTGTGAACCAATCCTGAATAAATCTGTCACCTAAATTCTAGCCATTCCCTGTTAACTACAGGGTTATTTCCATACCTCAGTGCCTCTGGAGTACATGTAGCCATGCTAAGAACATACACTACATGGCCAAAAGGATGTGGACAGCCCTTCAAATGAGTGGATTTGGTTATTTCAGCCAGTTATTTAATTGCTGACAGGAGTATAAAATTGAGCACACAGCCATGCAATCTCCATAGACAAACATTGGCAGTAAAATGGCCTTACTGAAGAGCTCAGTGACTTTCAACGTGGCACCATCATAGGATGCCAGCTTTCCAACAAGTCAGTTTGTCAAATTTCTGCCCTGCTAGAGCTTCCCTGGGCCACTGTAAGTGCTGTTATTGTGAAGTGGAAACGTTTAGGAGCAACAACGGCTCAGCCATGAAGTGGTAGGCCACACAAGCTCACAGATCGGAAACGCCGAGTGCTGAAGCGCGTAAAAATCTCCTGTCCTCGGTTGCAACACTCACTACCGAGTTCCAAACGGCCTCTGGAAGCAGCGTCAGCACAAGAACTGGTCGTCGGGAGCTTCCTGAAATGGGTTTCCATGACCAAGCAGCTGCACACAAGCCTAAGATCACCATGCAAAATTCCAAGCGTCGTCTGGAGTGGTGTAAAGCTTGCCGCCATTGGACCCTGGAGCAGTGGAAATGCGTTCTCTGAAGTGATGAATCACGCTTCACCATCTGGCAGTCTGATGGACGAATCTGGCCAGGAGAACGCTACCTGCCTGAATGCATAGTGCCAACTGTAAAGTTTGGTAGAGGAGGAATAATGGTCTGGGGCTGTTTTTCATGGTTCGAGCTAGGCCCCTTAGTTCCAGTGAAGGGAAATCTTAACGCTACAGCATACAATTACATTCTAGACGATTCTGTGCCTCCAACTTTGTGCCAAAAGTTTGGGGAAGGCCCTTTCCTGTTTCAGCATGACAATGCCCCCGTACACAAAGCGAGGTCCGTACAGAAATGGTTTGTTGAGATTGGTGTGGAAGAACTTGACTGGCCTGCACAGAGCCCTGACCTCAACCCCGTTGAACACCTTTGGGATGAATTGGAACGCCGACTGCGAGCCAGGCCTAATCGCCCAACATCAGTGCCAGATCTCACTAATGCTCTTGTGGCTGAATGGAAGCAAGTCCCTGCAGCAATGTTCCAACATCTAGTGGAAAGCCTTCCCAGAAGAGTGCAGGCTGTTATAGCAGCAAAGGGAGGACCTACTCCATATGAATACCCATGATTTTGGAAAGAGATGTTCGACGAGCAGGTGTCCATATACTTTTGGCTATGTAGTGTAGCTGACACCAGTAACCAGTCCCTCCAGCCTCACTTGTCCTGGATCTAAAGCCCTAATCCCCTGCTACAGTGGCTGACACACACCTGCAGGAGAAACAGGCCTGGTGATGCATCCCTCCAGCCTCACTTGTCCTGGGTCTAAAGCCCTAATCCCCTGCTACAGTGGCTGACACACACCTGCAGGAGAAACAGGCCTGGTGATGCATCCCTCCAGCCTCACTTGTCCTGGGTCTAAAGCCCTAATCCCCTGCTACAGTGGCTGACACACACCTGCAGGAGAAACAGGCCTGGTGATGCATCCCTCCAGCCTCACTTGTCCTGGGTCTAAAGCCCTAATCCCCTGCTACAGTGGCTGACACACACCTGCAGGAGAAACAGGCCTGGTGATGCATCCCAAATGGCATCCTATTCCCTATATAGTGTAGGGTATAGGGAATAGAGGGCCTTTTTTAACATTTGTATTTATTTATTTCACCAGGTGGGCTAGTTGAGAGCAAGTTCTCATTTGTAACTGTGACCTGGCCAAGATAAAGCATAGCAATTCGACACATACAGTGGGGAAAAAAAGTATTTAGTCAGCCACCAATTGTGCAAGTTCTCCCACTTAAAAAGATGAGAGAGGCCTGTAATTTTCATCATAGGCACACTTCAACTATGACAGACAAAATGAGGGAAAAAAATCCAGAAAATCCCATTGTAGGATTTTTAATGAATTTATTTGCAAATTATGGTGGAAAATAAGTATTTGGTCACCTACAAACAAGCAAGATTTCTGGCTCTCACAGACCTGTAACTTCTTCTTTAAGAGGCTCCTCTGTCCTCCACTCGTTACCTGTATTAATGGCACCTGTTTGAACTTGTTATCAGTATAAAAGACACCTGTCCACAACCTCAAACAGTCACACTCCAAACTCCACTATGGCCAAGACCAAAGAGCTGTCAAAGGACACCAGAAACAAAATTGTAGACCTGCACCAGGCTGGGAAGACTGAATCTGCAATAGGTAAGCAGCTTGGTTTGAAGAAATCAACTGTGGGAGCAATTATTAGGAAATGGAAGACATACAAGACCACTGATAATCTCCCTCGATCTGGGGCTCCACGCAAGATCTCACCCCGTGGGGTCAAAATGATCACAAGAACGGTGAGCAAAAATCCCAGAACCACACGGGGGGACCTAGTGAATGACCTGCAGAGAGCTGGGACCAAAGTAACAAAGCCTACCATCAGTAACACACTACGCCGCCAGGGACTCAAATCCTGCAGTGCCAGACGTGTCCCCCTGCTTAAGCCTGTACATGTCCAGGCCCGTCTGAAGTTTGCTAGAGAGCATTTGGATGATCCAGAAGAAGATTGGGAGAATGTCATATGGTCAGATGAAACCAAAATAGAACTTTTTGGTAAAAACTCAACTCGTCGTGTTTGGAGGACAAAGAATGCTGAGTTGCATCCAAAGAACACCATACCTACTGTGAAGCATGGGGGTGGAAACATCATGCTTTGGGGCTGTTTTTCTGCAAAGGGACCAGGACGACTGATCCGTGTAAAGGAAAGAATGAATGGGGCCATGTATCGTGAGATTTTGAGTGAAAACCTCCTTCCATCAGCAAGGGCATTGAAGATGAAACGTGGCTGGGTCTTTCAGCATGACAATGATCCCAAACACACCGCCCGGGCAACGAAGGAGTGGCTTCGTAAGAAGCATTTCAAGGTCCTGGAGTGGCCTAGCCAGTCTCCAGATCTCAACCCCATAGAAAATCTTTGGAGGGAGTTGAAAGTCTGTGTTGCCCAGCAACAGCCCCAAAACATCACTGCTCTAGAGGAGATCTGCATGGAGGAATGGGCCAAAATACCAGCAACAGTGTGTGAAAACCTTGTGAAGACTTACAGAAAACGTTTGACCTCTGTCATTGCCAACAAAGGGTATATAACAAAGTATTGAGATAAACTTTTGTTATTGACCAAATACTTATTTTCCACCATAATTTGCAAATAAATTCATTAAAAATCCTACAATGTGATTTTCTGGATTTTTTTCCCTCATTTTGTCTGTCATAGTTGAAGTGTACCTATGATGAAAATTACAGGCCTCTCTCATCTTTTTAAGTGGGAGAACTTGCACAATTGGTGGCTGACTAAATACTTTTTTGCCCCACTGTACAACAACACAGAGTTACACATGGAATAAACAAAACATAGTCAATAATACAGTAGAACAAAAGAAAATAAAAAGTCTATATACAGTGAGTGCAAATGAGGTAAGATAAGGGAGTTAAGGCAATAAATAGGCCATGGTGGCGAAGTAAATACAATATACCAATTAAACACTGGAGTGATAGATGTGCAGAAGATGAATGTGCAAGTAGAGATACTGGGGTGCAAAGGAGCAAGATAAATAAATAAATACAGTATGGGGATGAGGTAGGTAGATAGATGGGCTGTTTACAGATGGGCTATGTACAGGTGCAATAAATCTGTGAGCTGCTCTGACAGCTGGTGCTTAAAGCTAGTGAGGGAGATATGAGTCTCCAGCTTCAGTGATTTTTGCAGTTCGTTCCAGTCATTGGCAGCAGAGAACTGGAAGGAAAGACGACCAAAGGAGGAATTGGCTTTGGGGGTGACCAGTGAGATATACCTGCTGGAGCGCGTGCTACGAGTGGGTGCTGCTATTGTGACCAGTGAGCTGAGATAAGGTGGGGCTTTACCTAGCAGAGACTTGTAGATAACCTGTAGCCAGTGCGTTTGGCGACGAGTATGAAGCGAGGGCCAACCAACGAGAGCGTACAGGTCGCAGTGGTGGGTAGTGTATAGGGCTTTGGTGACAGAACGGATGGCACTGTGATAGACTGCATCCAGTTTGTTGAGTAGAGTGTTGGAGGCAATTTTATAGATGACATCACCGAAGTCGAGGATCGGTAGGATGGTCAGTTTTACGAGGGTATGTTTGGCAGCATGAGTGAAGGACGCTTTGTTGCGATATAGGAAGCCAATTCTAGATTTAATTTTGGATTGGAGATGCTTAATGTGAGTCTGGAAGGAGAGTTTACAGTCTAACCAGACATCTAGGTATTTGTAGTTGTCCACGTATTCTAAGTCAGAGCCGTCCAGAGTAGTGATGCTGGACGGGCGAGCAGGTGCGGGCAGTGATCGGTTGAATAGCATGCATTTCGTTTTACTTGCGTTTAAGAGCAGTTGGAGGCCACGGAAGGAGAGTTGTATGGCATTGAAGCTCATCTGGAGGTTAGTTGACACAGTGTCCAAAGAGGGGCCAGAAGTATACAGAATGGTGTTGTCTGCGTAGAGGTGTATCAAAGAATCACCAGCAGCAAGAGCAACATCATTGATGTATACAGACAAGAGAGTCGGCCCGAGGATTGAACCCTGTGGCACCCCCATAGACACTGCAAGAGGTCCGGACAACAGGCCCTCCGATTTGACACACTGAACTCTATCAGAGAAGTAGTTGGTAAACCAGGCGAGGCAATCATTTGAGAAACCAAGGCTGTCGAGTCTGCCAATAAGAATGTGGTGATTGACAGAGTCGAAAGCCTTGGCCAGGTCGATGAATACGGCTGCACAGTAATGTCTCTTATCGATGGCAGTTATGATGTCGTTTAGGACATTTGAGATGCTGATCTGGTGTTGTGTGGGTGAATGAGGATAAACCAGCTCCACCTAATGGAGCTGTGCAAGAATCCTCCAGTGGGGTTTAGAGAATGGCACCAATGCATGTTCTGGGAGAGGAGGAGGAGGGGCTGAAGGGAGGAGAGGGAGAGGAGAGACAAGGGTGCAGCTGCAAAACACATTTTGGGGGGGAGTTACTGCATACTGTAGGTTGGACCTCATTAGCTTCAAAAAATAAATAACTCCCATTAAAAAGACTTGGGGTCACTTTCTTTGTCAACAACACTCCACCTCTCAGGTTAGACGTTACTCTGGGACCCATGGCAGGATGTGCTGTGGGATCGGTTTACCCTCCCCAAATACTAACCATGGCCAGGAGTTTTTAAAAACAAGAAACTGATCCCAGATCAAATGTCTAGTGGTATCTTTCATCCTAATCTGCCAACACTGACATAGTTCAGCACCTCCTCTCCACCCCCTGCTGTTGCCTGTTGCCTAGGCGAGTTCTGCGCTCTGATTGGCCCATCGACCCGGGGACTGTGGTTGCTGATTGGTGGTTGGGGGTGGTGATGTCAGCGGCTCAGCAGACAGCTCTACTGTTGGGAGCATCGATTTAACAGGCTGCCAGGCGGCGTGCTCACACACAAACACACACACATATACACACACACACGCAGTGGACTGGCGGGAGAGTGCGAGGGGGAAATTTGGGCCGGCAGGGTCACCTCTGCGGGGGTGAGATGTGAGTGATGTCATGGTGTGTGTGTGTGTGTGTGTGTGTGTGTGTGTGTGTGTGTGTGTGTGTGTGTGTGTGTGTGTGTGTGTGTGTGTGTGTGTGTGTGTGTGTGTGTGTGTGTGTGTGTGTGTGTGTGTGTGTGTGTGTGTGTGTGTGTATGGTTGGGTGTACTATCATACTCTCCAGGGAAGGCATCTCTAGCTGTACTAGACCCACACTAGGGAGCTAGGCATGCTGGGTAATGTCAGACACCACAGGGGAAGTGGCTGGACTGAGTACACACACATGCCTGTAAACGTATGAGGCCTAAATATTACAGCCTAGCGCTTGTAATAAAGTCTCTCTACTCTGTCCTTCAACAAACCAATGGACCGACACAAGCCAACACATAATGACTTATTTACTTGTAATGTAAATAGATATAGATACACAGCCTTCTTACATGACATATTTTAATATACGGTGACAGCGGCAGTGTCGATTGTAGCTACAGCAGAAATGAACCTTACCTGTATCAAGAAAGCCTTTGTACCTACCTCCTGTGAGTCCCTGTATCATGTAAAAACACAGAAAAAGTCACAGTGTTGGGATTGATTATATTAGTTGGTAGAGGATGGCGTTGACAACGGGTTCAAATCCCAGGACTACCCATATGGAAAAGGTACGCATGCATGACTAAGTCACTTTGAACTTTTGAACACACACACACGCGCACACACACACACACACACACTCTTGTCACTCCATTGTCTTTTACTGTCTATTTGGCAGGCGTGATCAGAGTAGTGAAATATGAAGTTGCATGGCGGGTGTGTGTGTATGTCTCTCCAACAGCACTGATGGGAAGTAGACGTCTTCATTAGGCGGGGGAAGTTCTAAAATAGAACAGCACAGCCCCTCTGGAATGGAAAACTCTCCTTCTGTCTTAACCAAGTGCTCTGTGGTGATGTTTCAGTTTGGAAAATGGAAATATCACTGCAATAACACACACACACACACACACACACACACACGCACGCACGCACGCACGCACGCACGCACGCACGCACGCACGCACGCACGCACGCACACACACACACACACACACACACACACACACACACACACACACACACACACACACACACACACACACTATCACTGCAGAGAATATATTAAGACTAATATGCCTTTAAGACATATCTTCTGATAGAATGTACATTTGTTTGATATGTATGAGTCCTGGGGTGATGTTTGAGAGGTACTGTATTTCCTAATGGATTCAGTCATGTTCTGTTTCAATGTGCTTCATCTGGTTGGGATCTGGTCTGCAGCACAACTCTGTAAGAAAGTGAAGAAGAAGAGGGGAGAGAGAGAGGGAAGGAGAGAGAGAGAGGCAGAGGGAGGGAGAGAGAGGCAGAGGGAGGGAGAGAGAGAGAGGCAGAGGGAGGGAGGGAGAGAGCGTCAGGGGGAGGGAGGGAGAGAGAGAGAGAGCGGTAGGGGTGGCGAGTGAGAGGGAGGGGTGGAGAGAGAGAGGGGGGGAGAAAGTAAGGAGAGAGAGAGAGGCAGAGGGAGGGAGAGAGAGAGAGAAGCAGAGGGAGGGAGCGAGAGCGTCAGGGGGAGGGAGGGAGAGAGAGAGAGAGAGAAAGGGAGAGCGGTAGGGGTGGCGAGTGAGAGGGAGGGGTGGAGAGAGAGGGGGGGGAAAGTAAGGAGAGAGAGAGCGACAGAGAGACTTTGTGAATAGAACTAGGGGCCTTAAGTCGCTGACAACAACAGAAAGACAGGACATATGGAGAGGGTTGTGGTGCTGGATGTTGACTGAGCTTGTGCTTTGGACCTGTTTGTTCTGCTCTGTGTCTCCGTGTTTGTTTGTGGTCTGGTGTGTCTATGATGTAGGCTGGATTTCCAGGGACAGTGGATACTGAGAGCGACAACTGTCATGTAGCCATGGTTCAAATGGTCAAAGCTCCTGTTTCCATGTTGTTAGTTAAATAATACTAACCATCCTCTTTTCTCTGCCTCTCTCTCTCTCTCTCTCCCTCTCGCTCACTCTCTCCTTCCCTCTCCTTCCCTCTGTCAGAGTATAGGTAAAGGCTCGTTGTGGTCCATAGATCCAGAGTACCGAAACAACCTGATCCAGGCCCTGAAGAAAACGCCATACCACCCCTACTCCCCGGGACTGGTTACCCCCTCAACCTCTCCCCCCACCTCTCCTCAGGCGTATCACAGGTAGCTACACACCTCTCGCACTCTCTTCACACACTCTCTTCATTCTGTCTTTTACACCTTCTTCATATCGTTCACCCACTTCTTCCCTCTTTCCCTAAGGCATATCACAGGTAGCTACAAACCTCTCGCTTTCTCACACACACACACACACGCTCTCTCTTCCCTTGTGTCCCTTATTCTCTCACTCTCTTTTTGACCCCTTACCACCCCAATTTGTCATTGACATTTTCCCCCCCAGTTTTCCTCATTCCTTCCCTTCCTACCTCCTCACATCCCCCTCTTCTTATCTGCTTCTGTAATTCTTTGTCCCCCCCTTTTACAACTCTGTCCCTCTCCCTTACCTTCCTTTCCTCCTCTCTTCTCTCCATTCTCCCACCTCTCATTCCTCTCGTTTTCTCTCCTCTCTGGTCATCCCAGTGGGTAGCTATGTCAGAGAAAACCACTATAAAGCTTTTGCAGTTTTTTCTCTCTTTCTTCTCTCTGGCCCTCCATCGGTCAGCCAGTCAGTGGGCAGGTTGGCTCGCAGAACCACTGGACTGTGTAAGACCGAATAATTGGCTCAGTGTAAAACGTAAAAGTGTCATTTTTAACAATGAGGGATGGGGAGGTGGAACAAATTGGAGGCCAGTTTCCGGATGCTGGTAGAAAAGGGAAAAGATGTCAGTTTCTCCATTACATTATACAGCATGAGAAAGAGGAATAAGGGGAATACGTTTTCTATTGACAGAGACTTCACGCCCGGGGTCCCTAGTGGCAATTTGACTCAGTAGCCCACATGCGCGTGCACACGCACACAGAAGAGCCCATGTGTGGAAACGGACAGGGCTATTGGAGAGGAGGCATGTTTGTCTGTGTCCTTCAGTGAGGGGCATTGTGATGGTATCAAAGTCAGGTCAGTGATTATGGTACAGAGAGCGTGCAGAGGGCTTTTTGGGTCCAGGATTATCTCAGTGGTGTATACAATGGGAGGGAGGGAGACAGATTCACATGTGTTTTCTTTGTCTACCTCTATTGTTGTGTCTCAGAGAGCTCACATTTCTCAGTTCCACCTTCCACCAATGACTTACTCTGCTCCTGAATGATTGTGCATGGCATGCAGAACGTCTAGGGGTTCCATGAGAGGGAGGATGGGAAGGAGGAGGAAGAGAAACAGAGTAGAGCATGCTGGGTATCAGGTCAGCTCCCTGGCGCATTCCTTCACACCCTATCGGCATCTGGATGGGGGAGGAGGGAAGCGAGGGGGGAGGAGAGGGAGTCTCGAGGGACTGGAGAGGGAGAGAGCGGGAGGAGGGCTGAACGACCGTCTGCCACGAGTTAGCCCCTCACGAGACGATTAATGCTTGGTTGCCTAGGCGACGGGAACGCCTCCATGGCAACACATGCGCTGAGACAGGTGCAGCCACACCACAAATCTATTTGTTGCCTGGCGGAAGAAGAAAACAATTAGAAAGAGAGAGGGATAGAGGAGAAGAGAGGGAGAAAGAGGGAGAGAGAGAGGGATAGAGGGACAGAGAGGGAGAAAGAGGGAGAGAGGAGAAGAGAAAGAAAGAGGGAGCGTGGAGAAGAGAGGGAGAAAGAGGGAGAGAGAGAGGGATAGAGGAGAAGAGGGAGAAAGAGGGAGAGAGGAGAAGAGGGAGAAAGAGGGAGCGTGGAGAAGAGAGGGAGAGCGGAAAAGA